>NC_090030.1:26346710-26544210 GCF_037176765.1 Anolis sagrei | reverse complement strand
ATTTTTAATTACAAACATGTGAGTCAAGCACTGAAATGTTTAAATGGATGCAATGACTCAGCAAATGTTGTTATAGAGCTGGAATTTAGGGGTCTTTGCCAGGAAGCAGAGACCAATCAGACTCATCAAAGAGTTCGTTGCCCTGGCGAGACAGAGAAGCACACAATATTTTCCCCTGATATTCCCAATAAAAGGTCTCACCAAGTTGAAAGAAGTGTCACCAAGGTTTATTAGCGATTCAGCTGAAAAGGATGCAAAGCAGCAATCATTCACCAAGCAGAGCATCTGGTTACAGAAATAAAAGCCATTTTTATAGAAAATACAGAGTTGTGAGTTTCAAAATTCCCGCTCCCTTCTCCCACCCAGCTCGAAGGAGATTGGCTGACGCGCAAACAGCTGGGAGGAGGCTTGGCTGTCCCCCATGCAGTGTTAGTTGTGCTCAGGATGAAGAGGCTTCAGTCTGAGAGAGGTCTCTGTCTGAGGGAGGCCTCAGTGTGAGATAAACCTCAGCGTTAGCAGGTTTCAGTGTGAGATAAACCTCAGCGTTAGCAGGTTTCAGTGTGAGGTAGGCCTCAGAGTTAGTAGGCCTCAGTGTGAGAGGAGCCTGGTGTGAGAAGGCCTGGTATGAGAAGGCTTCAGTGAGAGAAACCCAAGTATGAAGCTCCAGTGTGAAAGCTGCTGTGTGTAAAAAGCTACTGTGTGAAGCTCCTGTGTATGTTTGGTATGAGAGGAAGCTCAGTGAGAGCAAAGTTGTTCATCTGCATGAGAAAGAAGCCCAACGTGGAAGCAAAGAAGGAAGTATAAAGAACTTTATTTGTGTTATGGAAATCTTGTTCTTGTAAATAGTGCGACCATATTATTTTGCTATTAAGAAAAGCCTCCTATGGAAGAAATAACATTGGTCTTTGCGTTTTTGTTCTTTTTTATCACTTTAGGCTACTGGTTCTGGGTCACGCTGCTGCTGATAAGCTATTTATTTTTATTTATTTAGAAGTTTTATATACCGGTCTTCTCCACCTCAGAAGAGGGACTCAGGCCGGTTTACAACATGTGTTCATATACACTAATATAAAAAACAGCACAGTACATCATCATTATACATTAAAATATAAAATACAATACAATACATCATCACATTACACAAGCCAGGTCGTCAAATACAGTCACAATTCATCGCCATCCTTCCATGTGGACAAGGGTTATTGACTCAATCATCGAATGCCATATTCCAAAGCCAGGTTTTTATTAACTTTCTAAAGGTCAGGAGGAAAGGTCAGATCTAATCTCTGGTGGGAGGGAATTCCAAAGCTGAGGGGCCACCACCAAAAAGGCCCTGTCCCTCATTCCCACCAAACGCGATTGCGAGAGTGGTGGGACCGAGAGCAGGGTCCCTCCATACGATCTTAATAACCTTGATGCTTCCTAGGGGAGAACATATAAAGCCCTAAACGACTCCGGCCCTGTTTACCTCTCCGAACGTATTCTCTCCTATAAACCATCAAGATTATTAAGATCGTCTGGAGAGGCCCTGCTCTCGGTCCCACCGGCCTCGCTAGCGCGTCTGGTGGGGACGAGGGACAGGGCCTTCTCGGTGGTGGCCCCTTGACTCTGGAACTCTCTCCCACTGGAGATCAGAACCGCCCCTTCTATCCTGACATTTAGGAAACAGGTGAAGACTTGGTTATGGAGACCGGCATTCGACGAGTGAGCCAACACCCTGAGGTATGGATGGAGGATGATGAGCAACGATTTTAGTGTGACGACTGACCATTATAGTTATTGACTGTAATTGCTGTTTTAATGTTTTACTGTAATATGTATTATGATGTTTTATTGATTGTATGTGATATTATGGTTGGAAACCGGTCTGAGTCCATCAAGAGAGGTGAGAAGGTCGGTAAACAAAAATTTCAAATAAATAAATAAATAAATAAAATAATAAATAAATCCGTTCGGACAGGTAAACTGGGCCAGAGTCGTTTAGGGCTTTATAGGTCAAGACCAGCACTTTGAATTGTGCTCGGAAGCTAATTGGCAGCCAGTGGAGCTGCCGTAACAGTGGAGTCATATGCTCTCTGTACCCTGCTTCTGTTAGCAATCTGGCTGCCGCTCATTGGACTAATTGAAGCTTCCGGGCAGTCTTCAGAGGCAACCCCACGTAGAGAGCGTTGCAGTAGTCTAACAGGAGCGGAGCGCAGGGAGCATACAACCCCCCTGTTGCGCCAGCTCCACTGGCTACCCATTTGCTACCGGGCTGAATTCAAAGTGCTGGCGTTGGCCTTTAAAGCCCTAAACGGTTCCGGCCCAAGCTACCTATCTGCCCGCATCTCTGCCTATGAACCCACCAGGACTTTGAGATCTTCCGGGGAGGCCCTGCTCTCGATCCCGCCTGCTTTTCAAGCACGGCTGGTGGGGACGAGAGATAGGGCCTTCTCGGTGGTGGCTCCTTGGCTGTGGAACGCCCTTCCTATGGACATTAGACTAGCACCATCTCTAATGGTATTCCGCAGGAAAGTGAAGTCCTGGCTGTTTGAGCAGACGTTCGAATAATTAGTGCAATGATTGGTTAATGAACATAGGAATGGAACAATGGATGACGAATCTGGAACATGTTTTCTGATGATGAGACGATAGCGAATAGTGAATGGTTACTGTAGTAATTGTTTATTAATTATGTAATATGTTCGGGTTGTTGACTGTGTTTTTATACTGTGGCATTGATTTTTTGCTGTTTTTGCTGTTCTAATTGTTGTGAACCGCTGTGAGTCGCCTTCGGGCTGAGAACAGCGGTATATAAGTAATGTAAAGTAAGTAAATAAATAAATAAACGGGATGTAACCAGAGCGTGGACCACCGTGGCCAAGTCAGACTTCCCAAGTTACTCTGCTGTAAATTTATGAGGAGGGTCTTTTGTTAATAAGCCCACTTGCCCAAAAATCATCTCCAAGTGGGAGTGCAAATGCTCCATTTTTAGTGGCTTAGTTCTAGCCAAGAGGGAAGGGCTATGCACAAAGAGATGAGGAAGAATTATCCAGCGGGTGTTTTTTCTCTAGATCCCTGACATTATTCTGCATATTAATTCACTAATTAACGTTTCCATTTGTATTTTGAAGGCTGGTCAAAAACCTCAACCGAAGGAAAGAAGGCTGGGTTCCCATCAACAGTTTGCAGATCATCCTTGGGGACTGTAGGTTCAGGAATGCCAGAGTCACAGGTATCCTATGATGACAGACCTCCTCTCCCCCCATGAACTGCTTCAGAGCTGGAGTTTGCAGGAGTTTGGAGGGGTTGGCTTCTTTGCTTGCTTGCTTAGAGAAGTGCTGGCTGTTGCCTTCCTTGTTGAATTCAATTAAGATAAGCACGCACAGGGTCGGGCGGGTGGGTTTTTTGCATCTGGAATTTGCACTGCTCCTAAAGAAAAAAGACAGAGAGAGGAAACGTTAGCAATAGCGCTGTACAATCTCTTTGTTTTCAGCCTTTCGGTTTATTCCTTATTTATTTTGCAAAGACCAAGACTTGAAAAATGTTCTCAATGGAGAGAGAGGAACAGCTAAACATGGCAAATGAATGAAACACTTCGGCTGGAACCCAATTGGTTTACTCCCACACAAAAATCTGCTCGACACAAAAGCCTACCTTCATGTGTGTCCGAACTTGCCTCCTTGCCTTGGAAAGAATGTGTGTGTGTGTGGCGGGGCATGCAGACAGACAAGCCTGGAGCTTGGCTGCAGGCGTGCTCTGGGCCTGCCTGCACGTCCTGCCACACACGCACTCTTGGAGAGTATGGTGGGATGTGTGTGGTGGGCATGCAGACCCGAAGCACAGCTGCAACTGAGCGCCTCTTAGTCTAGAATAAGACTTGGTTACAGGCACTGTCAGGTGCGTTTGATTTCTGGGCCAGCCTGCATGCCCTGCCACACACGCACTCTCTGAGAGTGTGGTGGGGCATGTGTGGTGGGGTGTGCAAACACGCAGGTCTGAAGCACACTTGCAGCTGACAGTCTCTTAGTCTAGACTAAGAGATGCTTGGTTGCAGGCACTGGCAGGTGATCGTATGTTCTGGGCCAGCCTGCATGCCCTGCCACACATGCACTCTCTGAGAGTGTGGTGGAGCATGTGTGGTGGGGTGTGCAGGCAGGCAGGCCTGAAGTGCACTTGCAGCTGAGCACCTCTTACTCTAGAGTAAGAGGTGCTTGGTTGCAGGAACTGGCAGGTGATCGTACTTTCTGAGCCTGCCTGCATGTCCCGCCACACATGCACTCTCTGAGAATGTGGTGGGGTGTGTGTGGTGACGTGTGCAGGCAGGCCTGAAGTGCACTTGGAACTGAGCATCTCTTACTCTAGAGTAAGAGGTGCTTGGTTGCAGCTGCTGTCAGGTGCTTGTGCTTTCTGAGCCTGCCTGCATGCCCTGCCACAAATGCACCCTCTGAGAAGGTGGTGGGGTGTGTGTGGTGGGGTGTGCAGGCAGTCAGGCCTGAAGTGCACTTGCAGCTGAGCACCTCTTACTCTAGTGTAAGAGGTGCTTAGTTGCAGGCACTGGCAGGTGCTCTTGCTTTCTAAGCCTGCCTGCATGCCCCGCCACACATGCACTTTCTGAGAAGGTGGTGGGGTGTGTGTGGTGGGGTGTGCAGGAAGGCAGGCCTGAAGTGTGGCTGGGTGCCTCTTACTGTAGAGTAAGAGGTGCTTGGTTGCAGGCACTGGCAGGCTCTCGTGCTTTCTGGGCCTGCCTGCATGCCCTGCCACACATGCACTCTCTGAGAGTGTGGTGGGGCGTGTGTTGGGGTGTGCAGGCAGGTAGGACCAAAGCGTACTTGTGGCTGAGCGCCTCTTACTCTACAGTAAGAGACGCTTGGTTGCAGGCACTGCCAGTCATGTATGCTTTTTGGGTCTGCATGCATGCCCCGCCACACATGCACTCTCTGAGAGTGTGGTGGGGCATGTGTTGGGGCATGCAGACAGGTAAGCCTGAAACGTACTTGCAGCTGAGCACCTCTTACTCTACAGTAAGAGGAGTTGGTTGCAGGCACCTGCAGTCGCACATGCTTTCTGGTCCTACCTGCATGCCCCACCACACGTGCACTCTCTTTCCAAGTGTTGGGAACCATTGATTTAACAGAAGGAACAATTGTTGTGTGTTTGATGCATCCAGATCAGTGTTAATGAGTGGGGTAAGCCTTCTAAGTTGCCTTTCAGTTCTGGAAAATATAAGAATATTTATTCTTGTTAGGCATAACCAAAGCCAATCATTGCAAAGTTACTTAAATGCACTGTTTAGCACTTTTTATGCACTTTACGAATTTAAGTCGCCAAGCTTCCGTGCATTAGCCTTCATTAATGTTAGGCTTGCGGAATTTGCGTTTGGAAGCAAAAGATAGTCGTCCCATGCTATTCCTTTCCATGAACATCATTTGGGTGACTCGGGCTGCAGCGATGGAGAAACGATAAATCTAGAAAGGAAAACAATAGCTTTCTGTCCTTATTCATCTACAACCATTTATTTATTTATTTATTTCGGGTACTTTTACCCCGCCCTTCTCAACCCCTGAGGGGGCACTCAGGGCGGCTTACAAAAAAAAAAAAAATAGGCACGATTCGATGCCTATACAAATTACACATAATGTACAAAACACCATAGTTAAAACAATTATCACAGTTAAAACAATCAAAACGTCAATATACAACACATCATATAAGCAATTCACATGCTCAGCGTAAGTCTTCCAGAGTTCCGATTTCCATTCCATTAGTCATTTCCTGGCCATTGTCAAAGTCCTTTCGTTATCTGCCCGATTGTCCGAATGCCTGGTTCCAAATCCAAGTTTTCAGTTTTTTCCTGAAGGAGAGGAGTGATGTCGCTGATCTGATTTCCCCAGGGAGCGAATTCCACAGGTGAGGGGCCACCACCGAGAAGGCCCTGCTCTTCGTCCCCGCCAACCTCACTTGTGATAGAGGCAGGGTTGAGAGCAGGGCCTCCTTAGAAGATCTTAGACTCCGGGGTGGGACGTAGAGGGAGATCCGTTTGGACAGATACGCTGGGTCGGAGCCGTATAAGGTTTTGTAGGTCAAAACCAGCACTTTGAATTGTGCTCGGAACTGAATTGGCAGCCAGTGGAGCTGACACAACAAGGGGTGGTATGCTCCCTGTATGACGCTCCTGTAAGTACTCTGGCTGCCTCTCGCTGGACTAGTTGGAGTTTCTGAACAGTCTTCAAAGGCAGTCCCACGTAGAGCGCGTTGCAGTAGTCTATTCGGGATGTAACAAGAGCGTGGACCACCGTGGCCAGATCCGACTTCCCAAGGTACGGGTGCAGCTGGTACACAAGTTTTAATTGTCCAAGGTGTATCTTTTCTGGCGTCTCGCTTGACTGGGATTGTAGAAAACACAGTTATGTGAAGCCTCGCGTTCTTGGAATATGCTGACTGTAATGTCCCTTTCCGTTGCCTTATAGATGCTACCCCATTTAAGACGAGAAAATTAAGCTCCCCCTGAATTGAAAGGGAGGACTCATCTCATGTCATTTTTGAATGCTCCACTGAAGGTTTTGAGAAAGTTGACGAGAGAGGTGATACACTTGTACTTTCTGTCATCCATCAACATTTGACGCACATCAGAGCTTCACCAACATCTACTGTCACCATCAAAGGGAAGCCATTTTCATATTTTCCCCCAATAGATAATATGATTTGCCATGGAGGGTGGACTTCCCCATCCAGCATGACATCTACTCCATTCCAGAACTTCATTTGGTGGCCTCCTTGGCCGTTGACTCCAGGTCCAAGAAAGCTTAAACCTTCTCTATCACTGTGCTTGACTTGACTTAGTTGGGTCTAGGTCAAGAATGGAAGCAAAGCTACGTTTTCAATTTGAGCTGACCGCATTCGCACATCTTCGATGTTGAGACTATCATTGAGGTTGGATGGTGGATATCAACGCAATAACACTGTTGGGGAACAGGGTCTCCTTTTGCACTATGGGTCTGATCCTGAGTCCGCGACACCCACAAACTCAGGATTGCTGAAGCTCACTTTGGGTTCTCCCATGTCCCCACGTTATCGAAGCAAGTTTACATTGTAATTTGGGCAAATGGGGAGACCCACGTGCCATATCCGAGTTCAAAATCGCCATTTGCACTAATATTTGTTCTTGTTTGTGGTAATGCTCCAAGATTACGCCATCTTTCTAGATGATGACCCAATGTTGGGACGGGGATAGTAGACCTCCCCTTTTTAAATGACGTTTACATAATTTATTTTCTAGTTTGCTTCTTCTTCTTTGCTACTTCTGTGTCAATGTTTCTGTGTATACGAGTCGTGTTCACAAAACCAAGCCATGATGACAGCTACAAAGAACCAGGAAATGCAGTTGACTGCATGCCAAATAAAGACACAAAACTGGCTTCAATCCTATAAATAAACACTAGGGCTGGTCAATTCGTTTCGTTAATTCGTAATTCGTTAAAAAATTCGTTAATTTTTGAATTACGAAACGATAACAAAACTTATTTTTAAACCTGGAAGTGTTTTTAAATATCGAAACGGCAGGCGCCAAAAAATTTTGTATTTCCGTCCATTTCGGAAATACGTAAGATGGCCGCCTGGCTTGCTGGGAGCTCTCCTCTCTCGGCGCCGGCTGAGCAAGCGAGCGAGAGGGCGAGCGAGAGGGCGAGGGCGAGGGCGAGCGGCGAGCGAGAGGGCGAGCGGCGAGCGAGAGGGCGAGGGCGAGCGGCGAGCGAGAGGGCGAGCGGCGAGCGAGAGGGCGAGGGCGAGCGGCGAGCGAGAGGGCGAGCGAGAGGGCGAGCGGCGAGCAAAAGGGCGAGCGAGAGGGCGAGCGGCGAGCGAGAGGGCGAGCGGCGAGCGAGAGGGCGAGCGGCGAGCGAGCGGCGAGCGAGAGGGCCCGCCAGAGTGAGTGCCTGCCTTCCCTCAATAATAATTTCTCCTCCCTATTCTACAAAATTAATAATTAAATTTAAAAAATATTTAAAAAATATTGGAAAAAAAAGGGCGCCATCTTTACAAAATGTTTTGTAAATATTTACGAAATTTCGTAAATACCGAACTTTTTTTTTTGGAAAATTTTGTAATTACTTTAAATATCGAAACAAAAAAACACCCCAATTACAAATCGATTTTAGAAACAAATTTTTGCGTTGTTACCCAGGCCTAGTAAACACAACTAGACGAATGCCATTGAATCCGTTGTTGGAGGCAACACAAAGGTAATTCTCATTGACTGAATGGGTCTACTCTACTGAAGACAACAGAATTCAGGTCCACATTTCTTTTTGCTGCCACTTGTTCCCAGTTCTTCCAAGATGTACTATAAATCTAATGGGTTCATCAATTGTCAGTTTTAATTAATTAATTAATTAATTAATGATGATAATATATTTTATTTATATTCTGCTCAATCTCCCCGAGAGGACACAGGGCAAATTACAGAACACATATACGGCAAACATTCAATGCCGTTTTACAATTAACAAGGAGAGACAATACATAAACAGTAGGGCTGGGTAACCACGGAAAAAATTGTTTCTAAACTCGTTTCGTTTTTAGGGGGTCCATTGCGTTTCGTTTTTTTTTAAAGAATTCTGAATTTTTTCTTTAAAAAAGTTCGAAATTTACGAAATTTCGTAAATTTCGACTTGATTCGTTAATGCCGGACGCGATTGCGCAATATGCTAAAAACACCTCCAAATGGGACAGGAGGAACTTCTGAAGCTTCCCTCTCCCTCTGTTGTTGACTGTTGGTGTGATAAAACAAACAACTATATTATATTATATTATTATATATTATATTATATTATAATAATATTATTATGTTATATATATTATTATATTATATATATTATATTATATATATTATATTATATATATTATATTATTATAATATTATAATATTATGGGAGCCCCCGGTGGCGCAGTGGGTTAAAGCACTGAGCTGCTGAGCTTGTTGATCGAAAGGTCGCAGGTTCGATTCCGGGGAGCGGCGTAAGCTTCCGCTGTCAGCCCTAGCTTCTGCCAACCTAGCAGTTCGAAAACATGCAAATGTGAGTAGATCAAAAGGTACCGCTCCGGCGGGAAGGTAACGGTGCTCCATGCAGTCATGCCGGCCACATGATCTTGGAGGTGTTTACGGACAGCGCTGGCTCTTCGGCTTAGAAATGGAGATGAGCACCACACCCCAGAGTCAGACATGACTGGACTTAATGTCAGGGGACTACCTTTACCTTTACCTATAATATTATATATTATTATATTATAATATTATATATATTATATATATTATATTATTATATATTATATTATAATATTATATATATTATATATTATTATATTATATTATATTATTATATATTATATTATATATTTATTTATTTATTTACTTTACTTGTATACCGCAGTTTCTCAGCCCAACAGGCGACTCAAGGCGGTTTACAACAAGGATAAAAATCAAACAGTGATATACAATTTAAAACCCTAATAACATGGTATACAATATTGACACAACAATAACAACCCAATACATCTCATAACTAGAGTCGTGACCCAATTCGTCGTCCGTTTTTCCACTCCTGTATCATAACATTCATTGCACTGTTGATCCGAATGCCCGTTCAAACATCCAAGTTTTTAATCTTCTTCGAAATGCCAGTAGCGAGGGGGCTGATCTAACCTCCATGGGAAGGGCGTTCCAAAGCTGAGGGGCCACCACAGAAAAGGCCCTGTCTCTCGTCCCTGCCAGCCGCACCTGTGAAGCAGGCGGGATAGAGAGCAGGGCCTCCCCAGAAGATCTTAGGGTCCTGGCGGGCTGATAGGCAGAGATACGTTCGGATAGGTAGCTTGGGCGAGAACCGTTTATATTATTATATTATATTATATTATATTATATTATATTATATATATTATATTATATATTATTTTATTATATTATTATTATATTATTATATTATATTATTGTATATTATATTATTATAATATATTGTATTATATATTATATATTATTATTATATTATATTACGAAATAATTACGAAAATTGGAAAAATTGTTTCGATTCCTAATTACTCCTCACAGAATGGCTCAATATAGGATCGTAAGCTAATTTAAATACGAATTAATAATGAATTACAAAATTAACGAACGAAACCGCCCAGCCCTAATAAACAGAGGTAAAGGTTTTCTCCCATCTTTTCCATTTCCGGTATCTGGAAGCTGTGCTCAGCTCCAGCCATGGGGAGGTGCTGTCGCTCCATCTTTCATGCTGAGGAGCTTTGTCATCCTTGGACATCCTCCCAATTGAATCGCCAGCATGTCCTTATGGGCACCTTTTATTACCCCCCTGCTTAAAGCAGTACCTATTTATTTATTTTTATTTACCGCATTTATATTCCACCCTTCTCACCCCGAAGGGGACTCAGGGCAGATCACAGAACACATACACATCAAACATTCAATGCCGTTAGACATACAGGACAGACAGACGGATAGAGGTATGTGTCTTGGCATTTTTCCAACTTCGGCGTCCTGGAGGTTATGCTCAGTTTCAGCCACAGGGGGTACTGTCGCTCTATCCTTTTTGACGATGAGCCTTTTTGATCACAGACTTTCCTCCTGTTCTTTGATTGCTGGCTTTTTTATGGTACTGTAAAACACCTCCCCACGTAACCGGTGCCTAATTTCTCTACTCACAGCTGTTTTCGAACTGCTTAGGTGGACAGTTTTTTTGTCGTGTCAGGAGTGACTTGAGAAACTGCAAGTTGCTTCTGGTGTGAGAGAATTGGCCATCTGCAAGGACGTTGCCCAGGGTACGCCCGGATGATTTGATGTTTTTATCATCCTTGTGGGAGGCTACTCTCATGTCCCCACATGAGGAGCTGGAGCTGATAGAGGGAGCTCATCCGCCTCTCCCCGGATTCGAACCTGTGGCCTGTCGGTATTCAATCCTGCCGGCACAGGGGTTTAACCCACTGCGCTACCGAGGGCAATAAGCTGGGCTGAATGTCAGGTGCTCACCCCAACCCGGGCTCGAACTCCTGACCTTTCAGTTGAGAAAGATGTATTGCTGCTGGTGATTAACCAGCTGTACTATTTATCTACTCACATTTCTGTTTTCAATCTGCTAGGTGGGCAGGGAGCTGGGGCTGATAGTGGGTGCTCACCCCAACTCAGGCTTGAACTGCCAACTGTTTGATCGGTAGGATTTTCTGCAGCTTAGTGGTTTAACCCGCTGTGCTAAGTTAATGGTTCAATGGTTAATGGTTAGTTCCCTTGTATACCATTTGCTTCCAAATAATACAACTGATGCAAAACTTGGAACAGTTTCTTTTTGGATGACAACTACCAGAATGTCCAAGTCACTTATATCAGGGTGTTATGTGGGTTGTATTCTAGGGACACAAAATATCTCACCTAGGTTTTGCATAGTCCTGTTGTCACTTGTCATAGAGTTAGAAGAGTTGGGAAAGACCTCATAGGCCATCCAGTCCAACCCCATTCTGCCAAGAAACAGGAAAATTGCATTCAAAGCACCCCTGACAGATGGCCATCCAGCCTCTGTTGAAAAGCTTCCAAAGAAGGAGCCTCCACCACACTCCGGTGCAAGTTCTTCCCAATGTTCAGATGGAATCTCTTTTCTTGTTGTTTGAAGCCATTGTTCCATGTCCCAGAAAACAAGCTTGCTCCCTCCTCCCTGTGATTTCCTCTCACGTATTTATACATGGCCCTCATCATGTCTCCTCTCAGCCTTCTCTTCTTCAGGCTAAACATGCCCAGCTCCTTAAGCCGCTCCTGATAGGGCTTGTTCTCCAGACCCTTGATCATTTTAGTCGCCCTCTTCTGGACACAGCCTTCTCTTCTTCAGGCTAAAGATGCCCAGCTCTTTAAGCCGCTCCTCATAACCTAGCAGTTCGAAAACATGCAAATGTGAGTAGATCAATAGGTACCGCTTCTACAGAAGGTAACGGCACTCCATGCAGTCGTGCTGGTTACATGACCTTGGAGGTGTCTGTGGACAATACTGGCTCTTTGGTTTAGAAAGGGAGATAATTAACATCTCCAACGTTGGACTTGACTACACGTGATGTCAAGCGGAAACCTTATATTTACCTTTACTATTGTCATTTGACAGTAGGGATGGTAGAATACCTCGGGAGAATTTCCAATGTGCCATTTTAAACCGGTAGTATATTATTTACTAGCCGTCCCCTGCCACGTGTTGCTGTGGTCCACTCTGGTGGTCATGGAGGTTCTGTGTGGGAGGTTTGGCCCAATTCTACCATCAGTGGGGTTCAGAATGCTACGTGAACTACAAATCCCAGCAACTACAACTCCCAAATGTCAAGATTCTATTTTCCCCAAACTCCACCAGTGTTCACATTTGGGCATATTGCGTATTTGTGTAGAGTTTGGTCCCAATCCATCATTGTTTGAGTCCACAGTGCTCTCTGGATGTGGGTGAACTACAATTCCCAAACTCAAGGTCAATGTCCACCAAACCCTTCCAGTTTTTTCTGTTTGTCATGGGAGCCCTGTGTGCTAAGTTTGGCCCAATTCCATCATTGGTGGAGTTCAGAATGCTCTTTGATTGTAGGTGAACTATAAATCCCGGCAACTACAACTCCCAAATGTCAAGGTCTATTTCCCTTAAACTCCATCTGTGTTCATATTTGGGCATATGGAATATTTGTGCCAAGTTTGGACCAGATCCATCATTGTTTGAGTTCACAATGCTCTCTGGATGTGGGTGAACTACAATTCCCAAACTCAAGGTCAATGTCCACTAAATGATGAAAAACTAAATGACGATACATCATGGGAGCCCTGTGTGCTAAGTTTGGCCCAATTCCATCATTGGTGGAGTTCAGAATGCTCTTTGATTGTAGGTGAACTATAAATCCCAGCAACTACAACTCCCAAATGACAAAATCATTTTTTTTAGTGAAGGACATACATTGGGTTGTTAGGTGTATCGTGTCCAAATTTGGTGTCAATTTCCCCAGTGGTTTTTGAGTTCTGTTAATCCCACAAACGAACATTACATTTTTATTTATATAGATATTAAAACCCATCCAAAGTGACATGCAAGGGTCACATGTGTTACTATGGAAGGGCCAAGCGTGTTGTGAGGAAGCCACATTTTGAAGCCATACATTGAAATAATAATTCATCTCAACAATCATCGCACACGTGGCACATCCCAGTCCTCTAATTTTACATGCTTTTGTATAAGAAAAATGGCTAATTCTGGCAATCTGAATGTCGAGCCGTAGCCTGTAATCGATACTTTTGGGCACTGACGCATCTAGGATTGCACTACTAGAACTGTGAAAACTTTGCACAACTTGCCGTTGTCATCTTCGTGTAGACCAGTTTACCACTTCAGCTATTTCAAAAGAGGTCGACAGTACTTTAAGCTGCACCAGAAAGTTTTTTTTTCCTGCTGCTGCCGAAAGAGTTTAATTGTTCTGTAAATGTACTTGTAAAAAAAGTGTTAAATATATATTTAAGACAAAAAATATTGTTAAATAAAGAAAAGTATATGAGATCCTTTTATATTGTGTGATGAGTTTTGTGCTGTTAGAACGGAAATTGTATACACCAACGACCAATGTACCTTTTAATCCATTTGCAACAGTGATTTTCCAAAGTATTTACATTTCCAATTCTGCGTTTTAGTTTCCTAACAGTCTTGTGAGCTGGGTTGCTGTGAGTTTTCCAAGTTATATGGCCATGTTTCAGAAGCATTCTCTCCTGACGTTTCGCCCACATCTATGGTAGGCATCCTCAGAGGTTGTGAAGTCTGTTGGAAACTAGGCAAGTGAGGTTTCTATATCTGTGGAATAATGTCCAGGGTGGGAGAATGAACTTGTCTATTTGAAGCAGGTGTGAATTGGCCAGCTTGATCAGCATTGAATGGCCTGACAGCTTCAAAGCCTGGCAGCTTCCTGCCTGGGGGAATCCTTTTTTTGGGAGGTGTTACCTGGCCCTGAATGTTTCCTGTCTGAGTTTGCCCTGTTTTTTAGTTGGCCAGCTTGATTAGCATCGAATGGCCTGGCAGCTTCCTGCCTGAGGGAATCCTTTTTTGGGAGGTGTTACCTGGCCCTGATTGTTTCCTGTCTGTATTTCCCCTGTTTTTTAGTTGGCCAGCTTGATTAGCATTGAATGGTCTGGCAGCTTCAAATCCTGGCAGCTTCCTGCCTGGAGGAATCCTTTTTTGGGAGGTGTTACCTGGCCATAATTGTTTCTTGTCTGGCTTTCTCCCTTTTTTTAGTTGGCCAGCTTGATTAGCATTGAATGGCCTGGCAGCTTCCTGCCTGGGGGAATCCTTTTTTGGGAGGTGTTACCTGGCCCTGAATGTTTCCTGTCTGGATTCCCCCTGTTTTTTAGTTGACCAGCTTGATTAGCATTGAATGGCCTGCCAGCTTCAAAGCCTGGCAGCTTCCTGTCTGGGGGAATCCTTTTTTGGGAGGTGTTACCTGGCTCTGATAGTTTCCTGTCTGGGTTTCCCCTGTTTTTTAGTTGGCCAGCTTGATTAGCATTGAATGGCCTGGCAGCTTCCTGCCTGGGGAAATCCTTTTTTGGGAGGTGTTACCTGGCCCTGATTGTTTCCTGTCTGGATTTCCCCTGTCTTTTAGTTGGACAACTTGATTATTATTGAATGGCCTGGCAGCTTCAAAGCATGGCAGCTTTTTGGGAGGTGTTACCTGGCTCTGATTGTTTCGTGTCTGGGTTCCCCCTGTTTTTTAGTTGGCCAGCTTGATTAGCATTGAATGGTCTGGTGGCTTCAAAGCATGGCAGCTTCCTGCCTGGGGGAATCCTTTTTTGGGAGGTGTTACCTGGCCCTGATTTTCCTGTCCAGGTTTCCCCTGTTTTTTAGTTGGACAGCTTGATTAGCATTGAATGGCCTGGCAGCTTCAAAGCATGGCAGCTTCTTGCCTGGGGGGGGGATCCTTTTTTGGGAGGTGTTACCTGGCCCTGATTGTTTCCTGTCTGGGTTTCCCCTGTTTTTGACCTGTAAGGCCATTAAATGCTGATCAGGGTGGCCAGTTGCCACATTCACACTTGCCTCAAATAGACAAGAGTTCTTTCTCCCATCCTGGACATTCCACAGATAGATAAACCTCACTTGCCTAGTTTCCAACAGACCTCACGACCTCTGAAGATGTCTACTATAGATGTGGGCAAAACGTCAGGAGAGAATGCTTCTGGGACATAGCCGTACAGCCCAGAAAACTCACAGCAACCCAGTCATTTTGGTCAGGAAAGCCTTCAACAACACAGTCTTGGGAGCCTCAGAAAATGTAGAGGACTGATTGCATTAAAAATAGAGTTTATTCGGCAAATAATTATGAACTGAATGTACTTTAGTGTTTACTTTTTTGTTACAAACGGACTTACAGGGTCCCGTTCTGTAAGGAACATCTTTTGTTTTGCCAGTTTATGAAGAATGGGGAAAACACAGTCCATTAAAAACAGGAGAAATCGAGTCAAACGAAATTATTTTATCTCCACTAGATTTCCCTTTTAGAAAGATAAAGCAAACCCAAGACCGAGAATTGTAATGATCTGATACTATACGTAGATTTACACAAAAGTCGTCCTCGTATGCAAAGATGTGCAGACCTTGTCTTAAACATTTCTTCTTCATTTTAGAAAGAAAAAACTTTGGAAAAAGAAAATGGAAAAATGGTTTCCTCGCCCCAACTTCTCCCATTTTCAAATGAGCCTAGCTGTGCATAATCCTTGTGGTATTTCGTATCCATTTGACATATCTTGCAACCCTGGTGTAGATGCCGTATTTGTCCTTTTTGGCACATTGTTCCCCCCAGCTGGTGATTCCAGTGAGGAACCAAGTGTCCTCAATGTCCGTGGCATGGGGTCCACCACTGTCCCCTTGACAGGTATCCTTGGCTTCACCTGGTTGACCTGCGCAGAACATGCTAGGCAAGATGGGGTACCGAGAGCTCCTCAAACAGGTTGGCCGGTCGATGTACTGGACGGTCAGGACCTGGAGGATGCTGGCCTCTCGCCCTTGGAAGTGTAACTTGCCCCATCCGCTCACGGTGCCAAGTCCATGCTTCAGGAGGTTGTTGGTGAACTCTTTGTCCCCAATGCAAATTGGAGTGACATAATGGTTAAACTCCAATGGAGATGCCAACTCGAGGAGGGCAATATCATTGTGGTATTTGTTGCTCTCGTTGTACATCGGGTGAGGGATTGCCCTCGCCACCTGGCGGGATTGTTCCGTGTGGTCCTCGGCTTTCACATTGTGTTCCCCTGGTGAAACAAAACCATGCATGTTATAAAAGCCATCAAAAAAGAGGAAGGGTAGTTGAAGGTTTTATATTTAAATTTCCTCTAAAATAGTTGTTAAAATATATCCCACCGATTACCACCAAATTATAACAATATCAGGGGAATTTAGAGCAGAGAAGGGGAGAGACACTCCCTCGGTTTAAGTCTCTCTAAAACTGAGAGACTTGAAATGATTCTTCAAATGAATTCCGCTGCCACCATTTAAATAATACTCAGGCTGAGGTAATACTGTGAGTTTGTTCTGTAACACACACAGTGCCACTATAGCAGTGTTTCTCAACCTGGGGATCGGGACCCCTGGAGGGGTCGTGAGGGGGTGTCAGAGGGGTCGCCAAGGACCATCAGAAAACAGTATTTTCTGTTGGAAATGGGGGTTCTGTGTGGGAAGTTTGGCCCAATTCAATCATTGGTAGGGTTCAGAATGCTCTTTGATGGTAGGTGAACTATAAATCCCAGCAACTACAACTCCCAAATGTCAAGGTCTGTTTTCCCCAAACTCCACCAGTGTCCTCATTTGGGCATACTGGGAATTTGTGCCAAGTTTGGTCCAGATCTATCATTGTTTGAGTCCACAGTGCTCTCTGGATGTAGGTGAACTACAACTCCCAAACTCAAGGTCAATGCCCACTACACCATTCCAGTATTTTCTGTTGGTCATGGGAGTTCTGTGTGCCAAGTTTGGTTCAATTTCATCATTAGTGGAGTTCGGAATGCTCTTTGATTGTAGGTGAACTATAAATCCCAGCAACTACAACTCCCACTGGGTAAAATCAATCCCCCCCTACCACCACCAACCCAACCAGTATTCAAATTTGGACGTATTGGGTATTTGTGCCAAATTTGGTCCAGTGAATGAACGTACATCCTGCATACCAGATATTTACATTACGATTCACAACAGTAGCAAAATGACAGTTATGAAGTAGCAACAAAAATAATTTTATGGTTGGGGGTCACCATAAGACGAGAAAGTGTATTAAGGGGCCGTGGCATTAGGAAGATTGAGAACCACTGCACTATAGATTCTTAGTTGCTGCTGTGAAGCTGACTTTAGGAATACTTTGACCACAAAGGTACACACACTGAGACTGATGTAAGTTAACAAAGGAACAAGAATGTTTATTGAACAAGCTTGAATTAATTCAGATACAAATGCTTGATGGTCTCAGAAAGTACTGGCATGAAAAGCTTGTGGTTGCATTAGAATAAAATCATAAACACTTCTGGGTTACAAGTCTTCAAAGTTCTTCCACAGAAAATTACTTCAGGAAACTAATCTCTGAAAGTAACTCCCAAAACCGATCCTTAGGAATCTAGCCAACGATACCCTGAACTAGACTTCCCTAGGAATGAACAATCCACTAACTGGGCCCTACTCCACAACAGTATTCTAGCTATTTACTAAAAGCAACTCTGAATACCTCACAAAAGACTAACCCAATCTTCTTCTCAAAACCTAAACTTGCTCTGATTAACACCAACCCACTCCTAACACCAACTCTCTCAACAATTCCCTCAACTAACTGACTGAGACTTCAAGCCTCTGTTTTAAAAGGACACTTTTTCACTCTAGACCACATAGGCTCCGCCCCATCTTTCTAGCCAATCCTCCTTATTTTCCCTCTAAGAAAAATACCAAACTAAAATGGCTTCCCCCGGCACCCTTTTCCAAAATGGAAGCTGTGGCTTCTTCAGCCTACTCCCTTAAGCTTCAGCCAGCCAGCTAAGATAAGGGATTCATTACACATGTCAAGCTGCATTCATTCTACAGTATGGAGGCACCCAAGGAATCCCACAAGCTCATCATACCAATCAACTCTATACTGATTTGATATTCATATTGAAATACAGCCATTAAAAGCAAATCATAGAATCATAGAATCAAAGAGTTGTAAGAGACCTCATGGGCCATCCAGTCCAACCCCCTGCCAAGAAGCAGGAATATTGCATTCAAATCACCCCTGACAGATGGCCATCCAGCCTCTGCTTAAAAGCTTCCAAGGAAGGAGCCTCCACCACCCTCTGGGGCAGAGAGTTCCACTGCTGAACGACTCTCACAGTCAGGGAGTTTTTCCTAATGTTCAGATGGAATCTCCTCTCTTGTAGTTTGAAGCCATTGTTCCGCGTCCTAGTCTCCAAGGAAGCAGAAAACAAGCTTGCTCCCTCCTCCCTGTGGCTTCCTCTCACATATTTATACATGGCTATCATATCTCCTCTCAGCCTTCTCTTCTTCAGGCTAAACATGCCCAGTTCCCTAAGCCGCTCCTCATAGGGCTTGTTCTCCAGACCCTTGATCATTTTAGTCGCCCTCCTCTGGACACATTCCAGCTTGTCAATATCTCTCTTGAATTGTGGCGCCCAGAATTGGACACAATATTCCAGGTGTGGTCTAACCAAAGCGGAATAGAGGGGTAGCATTACTTCCTTAGATCTAGACACTATGCTCCTATTGATGCAGGCCAAAATCCCGTTGTCTTTGCCGCCACATCACATTGTTGGCTCATGTTTAACTTGTTGTCCATGAGGACTCCAAGTTCTTTTTCACATGTACTGCTCTCGAGCCAGGCATCCCCCATTCTGTATCTTTGCATTTCGTTTTTCCTGCCAAAGTGGAGTATCTTGCATTTGTCACTGTTGAACTTCATTTTGTTAGTTTTGGCCCATCTCTCTAATCTGTCAAGATCGTTTTGAATCCTGCTCCTGTCCTCTGGAGTATTGGCTATCCCTCCCAATTTGGTGTCGTCTGCAAACTTAATGATCCTGCCTTCTAGCCCTTCATCTAAGTCATTAATAAAGATGTTGAACAGGACCGGGCCCAGGACGGAACCCTGCGGCACTCCACTTGTCACTTCTTTCCAGGATGAAGAGGAAGCATTGGGGAGAATCACCCTCTGGGTTCGTCATAGAATCATAGAATCATAGAATCAAAGAGTTGGAAGAGACCTCTTAGGCCATCCAGTCCAACCCCCTGCCAAGAAGCAGGAATATTGCATTCAAATCACCCCTGACAAATGGCCATCCAGCCTCTGTTTAAAAGCTTCCAAAGAAGGAGCCTCCACCACACTCCGGGGCAGAGAGTTCCACTTCTGAACGGCTCTCACAGTCAGGAAGTTCTTCCTCGTGTTCAGATGGAATCTCCTCTCTTGTAGTTTGAAGCCATTGTTCCGCATCCTAGTCTCCAAGGAAGCAGAACACAAGCTTGCTCCCTCCTCCCTGTGGCTTCCTCTCACATATTTATACATGGCTATCATATCTCCTCTCAGCCTTCTCTTCTTCAGGCTAAACATGCCCAGTTCCCTAAGCCGCTCCTCATAGGGCTTGTTCTCCAGACCCTTGATCATTTTAGTCGCCCTCCTCTGGACACATTCCAGCTTGTCAATATCTCTCTTCATATAACCAATTACTGATCCACCTCACCGTAGTTTTGCCTAGCCCACATTGGACTAGTTTCCTTGCCAGAATGTCATGGGGGACCTTGTCGAAGGCCTCACTGAAATCCAGGTACGCTACATCCACGGCATTCCCCGCAAGACAAATAAAGACAATAATGACTTAGAGCTGCAACAAAGGTTCGCATTCTGCAAGGTGTCCCAATTTACATTATGTCCCAATGCCCCTCCCCCAAAATATCTTTTAAGAATCTAGATCAGTGGTTCCCGACCTTTGGTCCTCTAGGCGTTTTGGACTTCAACTCTCACAATTCCTAACGGGTGGTAAGATACTGGGATTTTTGGGAGACAAAGTCCAAAACACCTGGAGGACCAAAGGCTGGGCACCACTGATCTAGATCCAGCTTTGATCTTACTATCCCTTCTATCTTGCTTTATGAACCACCACTGCAAGTAAAATGTGGCAAGATCAAACCCAGTTTTGACACTCCAAGTTATCCCATTGCTCACCTGCCACAACAGTTCGGGGCTCAAGCTCCAGGCAGTGTGCAGCTGTGACGATCCACTTTTCATTGATGATGGAGCCTCCACAGATCCCTCTCTTCTCAATGTTGAGCAAATAAACCTGAGAGCAAAGAAAGGTTACTTAAGCAAGGGAAGAAAAGATGCCTGTCCAAACTGGACAAGGGATTTTGTTAGGACCTCATAGTGATCACGACTCTGTTGGGAAGAACACGTGGCATCACTATAGATTAGTGGTTCTTAACCTGTGGGCCATGAACAACCAGTAGGCTGCAAGGACAAAATCTGGTCGGTGAGCCTCCCTCCTCTTTATTTTTTTAATTTTTTTATTTACACTCCCTTCATGCCACCTGCCACTCCTTCCCATCACTGACCATGGCATACGTTCTGTATCAAAAACTAGTGCTGAAGTGGTCTATCCAATGCAATTTTCTGAATTAGCACCCCAAACTGAAAGTAAAGTTGACCAAAAATTGATCCGTAACCCTATTGGTACTAATGTTGGAGAGTGTTCCCTGGTCTAAGTGGTCCCTGGTCAAAGTGGTCCCTGGTCAAAGTGGTCCCTGGTCAAGTGGTCCCTGGTCTAAGTGATTGCTGGCCAAGTGGTCCCTGGTCAAAGTGGTCCCTGATCAAGTGGTCCCTGCTCAAAGTGGTCCCTGCTCAAAGTGGTCCATGGTCAAGGTGGTCCCTGGTTAAAGTGGTCCCTGGTCAAAGTGGTCCCTGGTCAAAGTGGTCCCTGGTCTAAATGGTCCCTGGTCAAAGTGGTCCCTGGTCAAAGTGGTCCATGGTCAAAGTGGTCCCTGGTCAAAGTGGTCCCTGGTCTAAATGGTCCCTGCTCAAAGTGGTCCCTGCTCAAAGTGGTCCATGGTCAAGGTGGTCCCTGGTTAAAGTGGTCCCTGGTCAAAGTGGTCCCTGGTCAAAGTGGTCCCTGGTCAAGTGGTCCCTGGTCTAAGTGATTGCTGGCCAAGTGGTCCCTGGTCAAAGTGGTCCCTGATCAAGTGGTCCCTACTCAAAGTGGTCCCTGCTCAAAGTGGTCCATGGTCAAGGTGGTCCCTGGTTAAAGTGGTCCCTGGTCAAAGTGGTCCCTGGTCAAAGTGGTCCCTGGTCTAAATGGTCCCTGGTCAAAGTGGTCCTTGGTCAAAGTGATCCCTGGTCAAAGTGATCCTTGGTCAAAGTGATTGCTGGTCAAGTGGTCCCTGGTCAAAGTGAACCTGGTAAAAGTGGTCCTTAGTCAAAGTGATTGCTGGTCAAGTGGTCCCTTGTCAAGTGGTCCCTGGTCAAAGTGGTCCTTGGTCAAAGTGGTCCCTGGTCAAAATGGTCCCTGGTCAAAGTCAAAGTGATTGCTGGTGAAGTGGTCCCTGGTCTAAGTGGTCCCTGATCACTAAGTGATCTGATCCCTAGTCAAAGTCAAAGTGGTCCCTGGTCAAAAATAGGGTGAGAACCATTGCCATAGATCAGTGGTTCTCAACCTGGGGTCCCCAGATGTTTTTGGCCTACAACTCCCAGAAATCTCAGCCAGTTTACCAGCTGTTAGGATTTCTGGGAGTTGAAGGCCAAAAACATCTGGGGACCCCAGGTTGAGAACCACTGCTATAGATGTTTATTTTCCAGGAGGTCCTCGTTAGACCCATGTTCCTCCAAAAATGAACCCCAGAAGAAGCACTGGATGCAATTTTGTTATTTTTAGTTGTCCCTCAACTTTTTGAAGTTCAGGAGGGATCCTTTTTTCGGAATGACAATCTACTTGCCATTTCTTAAGCACTGGCCCACCTCGGCATATATGGTGATAACACTACCTGCCAGGGAACTTCGCCTTTCTTGCTGTCTGTGCCTCCAACGACCCGGTTGCGGAAGGCTTCCTTCCACTGAATCTGGGTGGTATTGTCAGATTCCTCTCCTTCCAGGTCATCGCTGGTGGCATTTGTGGAGACCCAGTTGTCAAATGTGATGGAAGAGCGGGTGAGTTTTTTCTTGGCTTCGGGAGCTGTAATCTTTCCACATGGAAAAGGCACTGGGCCCAGTGGTGGAGAAAAGGAAATATAAGAAAACAAGGAAATAACTAGTCATGAAGACTCTGTTTAAGAAAGCAAACAGAATCATAGAATCATAGAGTTGGAAGAGACCTCATGGGCCATTCAGTCCTACCCCATTGTGCCAAGAAGCAGGAAAATTGCATTCAAAGCACCCCTGACAGATGGCCATCCAGCCTCTGTTCAAAAGCTTCCAAAGAGGGAGCCTCCACCACACTCCAGAGCAGAGAGTTCCACTGCTGAACGGCTCTCACAGTCAGGAAGTTGGGTTGTTGTAGGTTTTTTCAAGCTATATGACCATGTTCTAGAGGCATTCTCTCCTGACGTTTCACCTGCATCTATGGCAAGCATCCTCAGAGGTAGCGAGGTCTGTTGGAACTAGGAAAATTGGTTTATATATCTGTGGAATGACCAGGGTGGGGCAAAGAACTCTTGTCTGTTGGAGCTAGGTGTGAATGTTTCAGCTGACCACATTGATTAGCATTTGATGGCCTGGCAGCATCAAATGCAGCAGATTAGCATTTGGTGAGGCTTGTTAGTGCCTGGGGCAATGTTTTGTTGAGAGGTGATTAGAAGTCCCTGACAAGAGTTCTTTGCCCACCCTGGTCATTCCACAAATATATAAACCCAATTTTCCTAGTTCCAACAGACCTCACTACCTCTGAGGATACTTGCCCTAGATGCAGGCGAAATGTCAGGAGAGAATGGCTCTAGAACATGGCCATATAGCCCGAAAAAAACTACAACAACCCAGTGATTCCGGCCATGAAAGCCTTCGACAATACAGTCAGGAAGTTCTTCCTAATGTTCAGATGGAATCTCCTTTCTTGTATTTGAAGCCATTATTCCATTGCATCCTAGTCTCCAGGGAAGCAGAAAACAAGCTTGCTCCCTCCTCCCTGTGGCTTCCTCTCACATATTTATACATGGCTATCATATCTCTTCCCAGCCTTCTCTTCTTCAGGCTAAACATGCCCAGCTCCTTAAGCCGCTCCTCATAGGGCTTGTTCTCCAGACCCTGGATCATTTTAGTCGCCCTCCTCTAGTCCAACTCCATTCAGCCATGCAGGAAAAGCAGAATGAAAATATCTCTGACAGATGGCCATCTGTTTAAAAGCCTCCAAAGCAGGGTGACTAGAATGATCAAGGGTCTGGAGAACACTGCACTACAAATAAGATATGCGCAGTATGCAAAGGAATTCATTTATTTATTTTTTTCAAATTATAATCCAGCTCCAACATTTTGAGAGACTGTAACCTGGCCCTCTGTTTAAAAAGTTTGAGGACCCCTGGTCTAGAGCAGTGGTTCTCAGCCTGTGGGTCCCCAGATGTTTTGACCTTCAACTCCCAGAAATCCTAACAGCTGGTAAACTGGCCGGGATTTCTGGGAGCTGTAAGCCAAAACACTTGGGAATCCACAGGTTGAGAACCACTGGCCTAGAGAGAATGCTTCTCTAAGAACCTCTAGGTCAGTGTTTCTCAACCTGGGGGTTGGGACCCCTGGAGGGGTCGCAAAGGGGTGTCAGAGGGGTCACCAAAGACCATCAGAAAGCATTTTCTCTTGCTCATGGGGGTTCTGTGTGGGAAGTTTGGCCCAATTCTATCATTGGTGGGGTTCTAAAGGCGTTTTAATTGTAGGTGAACTATACATCCCAGCAACTACAACTCCCAAATGTACTGGGATTGTGGTGCAGCTGGCCGAGTGTCAGCTGCATTAAGATCACTCTGACCAAAACGGTCATGAGTTCGAAGCCAGCCCAGGTTGGAGTGGGTTTCCAACCAATTATGTGTAGCCTGTTGTCGACCTTTGCAACCCGAAAGACAGTTGCATCTGTTAAGTAGGAAAACAAGGTACCACCTTAAAGTGTGGGGAGGTAAATTAACTGATTTATGAGGCCATAAAGAAGACTCCAGCAAAGCATTCCAGCGGGGAAGCATGCGGGGAATGCGGAAGTGCTTCATCAGCGTCGCAGATGGACGATGAAAGTGACAGCTCCCCTGGCGGCCAGAAAAAAAAGTTAAATAGCCTCTGTGTATGTCTGTATATGTTTGTATGTCAAAAATTGGCATTGAATGTTTGCCATATATGTGTACACTGTGATCTACCCTGAGTCCCCTGCGGGGTGAGAAGGGAGGAATATAAAAGCTGTAAATAAATAAATAAATAAATAAGGTCTATTTTCCCCAAACTCCACCAGTGTTCACATTTGGGCATATTGAGTATTTGTGCCAAGTTTGGTCCAGATACATCATTGTTTGAGTTCACAGTGCTCTCTGGATGTAGGTGAACTACAGCTCCCAAACTCAAGGTTAATGCCCACCAAACCCTTCCAGTATTTTCTGTTGGTCATGAGAGTTATGCAGATATTTAACTCGTGTCAAACATTTTTCATTCCAGCAGTTGAGGTGCTTCTCCATACCTGTTGGTTCACAGCTCCTCTGGTCGGCCTTGAGTTTGTACCCAGGAGCGCAGGAACACACGGCAATCCCAGCTGCGTTGTTCTTGCAAAACTGCTTGCAGCCTCCGTTCTTTGTTGAACAGGTAGCATCTGATTGTAGGTTAGGATTGTGAAGGAAGGAAGGTGGGAATCGAGTGTAAATTGCCCTCTTTAACTGCAGATCCCAGCATTGGGACCGTAGTAGCACGAAAGGGTCTTTGAGTAAAATTAGGAAATGCTAAGCAAGGGGCTTGAAAATACTAAGCAAGAGGCTTTGAATGAAATTAGCAACAAAAGAGAAATGTACCCTTTCTCTTTAGAAAAGGAGCAACAAGGAAGATTTTTTTTTTAATAAACAAGAGATGACATATAGAGGTCATACAAAGTTCAAGCTTACATAGGAAGTTGGGTTATGGTTAAGCGCAAAGGTTGTGGTTAAGCGCAGAGTCTGCAGGAGTAAGAAGGTATTTTCCATCAAAAGGTCAATGGAGGGGGGCTGGAAAGAGAGTACTTTCCATGACCAAAAATATACAATTATACATACAAAATATATAAAAAAGTGTACTATTATTATTATTATTATTCACATGATGTTGTTTTAGGCAAAGTGGAATAATAGTGTTATATAACGGCCTCTAGTCATCCAACGAGGATAAGAGACCAATATAATGAGAACTCCAAAGAGAGAGAGAGATAATCAAATATAATATATAAATAGGCAGTCTCTAATTAACATACCTAATTCGCAGTTCCTTCCTTCGTAACCTGCTGGACACCAGCAAATGTAGTTACTAACATCGTCTTCACACCGGCCTCCATTTTTGCAAGGGTTTGATATGCACTGATCACCATCTTGAAAAAGAAGGTTAAGATTATAATTGGAATTTGGATGGAGACATTACAATTAATATACTATAGAGAAGGAAAATGAAGTTAAGGGGGAAAAATTGGAATATGGACTAGGAATGGCTAAGACAATGGAACGGTTGAGGAACTGAACAAGAAGACATCGTTTTTTAAATAATTTTTATTGTTTACTAGCCGTCCCCTGCCACGCATTGCTGTGGCCCATATGGGGGTTCTGTGTGGAGGTTTGGCCCGTTTCTATCGTTGGTGGGGTTCAGAATGTTCTGTGATTGTAGGTGAGCTCTAAATCCCAGCAATTACAACTTCCAAATGTCAAGATTGTATTTTCCCCAAACTCCACCAGTGCTCACATTTGGGCATATTGAGTATTCTTGTAGAGTTTGGTCCAGATCTATCATTGTTTGAGTCCACAATGATCTCTGGATGTAGGTGAACTACAACTCCAAAACCAAAGGACACTGCCCATCAAACCCTTCCAGTATTTTCTGTTGGTCATGGGAGAACTGTGTGCCAAGTTTGGTTCAATTCCATCATTGGTGGGGTTCATAATGTCCTTTGATTGTAGGTGAACTATAAATCCCAGCAACTACAACTCCCAAATGTAAAGATTCAATTTTCCCAAAACTCCACCAGCGTTCACATTTGGGCATATTGAGTCTTCGTGTAGAGTTTGGTCCAGATCCATCATTGTTTGAGTCCACAATGATCTCTGGATGTAGGTGAACTACAACTCCAAAACCAAAGGACACTGCCCAACAAACCCTTCCAGTATTTTTTGTTGGTCATGGTAGAACTATGTGCTAAGTTTGGTTCAATTCCATCACTGGTGGGGTTCAGAATGCTCTTTGATTGTAGGTGAACTATAAATCGCAGCAACTACAACTCCCAGATGTCAAGATTCTATTTTCCCAAAACTCCACCAGCGTTCACATTTGGGCATATTGAGTCTTCGTGTAGAGTTTGGTCCAGATCCATCATTGTTTGAGTCCACAGTGCTCTCTGGATGTAAGTGAACTACAACTCCAAAACCAAAGGACACTGCCCACCAAACCCTTCCAGTATTTTCTGTTGGTCATGGGAGAACTGTGTGCCAAGTTTGGTTCAATTCCAAGTTGGTGGGGTTCAGAATGCTCTTTGATTGTAGGTGAACTATAAATCCCAGCAACTACAACTACCAAAAGACAAAATCAATTTTGTAGCAGACTGGTAGCCAGTGGAGCTGGTGCAACAGAGGAGTTGTATGCTCCCTGAGTGCCGCTCCTGTTAACAATCTGGCTGCCATCCGTTGGACCATTTTAAGCTTCTGGACAGTCTTCAAAGGCAGCCCCTCATAGAGCGCATTGCAGTAGTCTATACAGGATGTAACCAGAGGCTTCCCTGTGATGCTTTCCCCTCCATCTGCTTTTCCCCTTCAGACTGAGGGGAAAGCATCACAGGGAAGAGTGGTATCTTAAGCCCAGTCTTTATAGCTAATCCTCTTCTGTAGTTGGAGGGGAAAGCATCACAGGAAGAGTAGTATCTCAAGCCCTTTTTTAACACAAAGTGGGGCAGAAATAGAAAAATAAATGAAAGGGAAGTAGCATCAAAGCAACAAAGAAAATACTATGAAAGCATAAAACCAGAAAATGGCATTAAAAACCATGATACAGAAACCCCAAGGCCACAAACACTGAAGGAACGCACACAGAGAGAAAATCCTTGAATTATATAGACACACAAAATGAACAAATAATGTCAAAATATAGCCAATGTGCCTGGTACAACTTGCTACAAAATGCTAAACCAAGAGGCACAAACAGTCCTGTGTTTTGAGTTGACATAAGCAAAAGTAAATGAAGGAAATAGATGGGACTTCTGGATAGTAATTATCCCACTTCAGACATTACTTCTGGTGCTGTTTCAAACACATTCTTCCTGTACACAGTTGAAAACACACAACTGCAATTATAGGAAGGTTAAGATATTAAGAACCACGAAGGACATAATTGGCTTCGTATGTTTTTATGCAGTTGTGTGGTTTTATAATATCTTCCTTGTGGCTTTGCAGTAGGATAGTAAATCTGTTCTGAGTTTCGTGTCTGAACTTTAAAGGAGCTTGCAATGTCATCACTTTATATATATATTGCTTGATTTGCCATTCAATGTATCTAGATCAGCGGTTCTCAACCTGGGGGTCGCAACCCCCAGGGGGGTTGCCTGGCTGTTTTGGAGGGGTCGCGAGGCCGCCTCCATTGGCCGTGCCCCAAGGGCGCGGGCCAGGTGAGGGTTCTTTCATGCAAGGTCTGGCCTTGCACAAAGCCCGCCTTGTCTGCCCCGCTCTCTCACCATCCGACGAGGGCGCGGGGCAGGCGAGGGGGCCTCTGCATGAGGTCTGGCCTGGCGTGAAGCCTGTCTCGCTTGCCTTGCTCTCACACGATCCAGCGAGGGCGCAGGCCAGGCCTCACGCGGAGGCCCTCTCGCGTGCCCCGCAACCTCGCCGGATGGCGAGAGAGCGAGGCAGGCTTTGCGCCAGGTCAGACCTCGCATGGAGAGCCCTTGCCTGCCCCGCGCCCTCACCGGATGGCGAGAGGGCGAGGCAGGCTTCAAGTCAGAGTGAAAAATGCCCACATGATGTTGGTTGGAGGAAGATTCAGAAGAAGTAGAGGATATACTTCTTTTAAAGATATAAAAAGGAAAGAAATTAAGAGAATAAAAAACCTAATGTTGAGAAATGTGATAGGAATTTGGAATAGATACAAGGAAATATTATTATCAGAAAGTTCAACACTAACACCAATAATTTATTTATTTATTTAGTTATTTATTTATTTGACTTGTATACTGCCACTCCCAATTTGGCTCAGAGCAGTTTACAGCAGTAGATTAAAAACAAAACAACCAACTTTAAAATACAATAAAAATGAGAACAGACATAGTCCCGAGTTATTCACCCATCGAAAGCTTGTCAAAAAGATAGGTTTTACAGGCTTTCTGAAAAGCAAGTAGGTCTCGGATAGATCGGGTTTCAACTGGCAAGGCATTCCATAAATAAGGGGCCACAATCGAGAAGGCTCTCTGCCTAGTAGAGGACAGATGATAAGTGCGGATGTTGGGGACTTCAAGCAAATTTTGGTCTTTGGACCGAAGTAATCTCTAGGGTTGGTAGGGGGAAAAGCGGGCCCTCAGGTACGCCGGCCCCAGACCATATAAGGCCTTAAAGGTTAATACCAGCACCTTGAAAGTAATCCGGTACTCAATGGGAAGCCAGTGCAGTTGTTGTAGAATTGGGATGATATGACACCTCGCCGGCACCCCGGCAAGAAGACAAGCCACCACATTTTGCACCAGCTTCAGTTTCCGGATCACTGACAAAGGAAGGCCAATGTAGAGGGCGTTACAGTAGTCAAGTCTCGAGATGACCGTCGCCTGGATCACCGTAGCCAGGTCGTTCCTAGATAGGTAGGGAGCCAGTCGCCTAGCCTGATTCAGATGGAAAAACGCAGATCTGCTCACAGCAGAGACCTGGGTTGTGAGCAGAGGGTCCAATAAGACACCAAGGCTTTTTACAGAAGATGACGGACGTAGTGTCTCGCCATCCAGGGTAGGCAGCTGGATCTCCCTCCCACCCAGACAGCCCAGCCAAGGGATCTCCGTCTTCGCTGGGTTCACCCTCAACCTGCTGGCACGCAACCATCTAGTAACGGCCTCAAGGCACTGATGGAAATTTTCGGGTACAGAGTCTGGCCGGCCCTCCATCCTCAGAATGAGCTGAGTGTCATCAGCGTACTGGTGGCACTCAAGCCCAAAGCTTGATAATGGATAAAAAAATCCCAAATTTTTTAAAAGATATAGATAGAATTGGAGATTGGATAAAAGCAAACATGAGGAAGGAAACTATATTGAGAGAATTTAGAGATATTAAACTCTCATGGTTCCATTGCCTACAGTTAGAGTAATGGTTCAAGAATTGGATAAAAAATAATGGGGAAGGAGGCAAACTTACGCAAGTTGAACAAATGATACAAAAGGAAAGAGCTACGGGAGGATACCACAAGCTGTAAGGAATAACTAGCAAATTGTATAAGATAATAATTGATATTAAGGGAAAAAAATAAAGGACGTAACATTAAGAGAGATATGGGAGGAAGACCTAGGGATTAGAATAAAAGAAGTGGATTGGGTACAATTATGGGATCAAAGATATTTAAAGAACTTATCGATACGTGTTAAAGAAAATTATTACAAATTGGTTTGGAAATGGTACTTAACACCAGTAAAGATTGCAAATATTAATAGCAATTCCACAAAAAATTGTTGGAGAGGTTGCCAGGAGGTGGGTACATATACACACATGTGGTGGCAATGTAAATATGTAAATGAATTTTTGCGGGAGGTGTTTGGAGAGATAGAAGCTATAATGGATATGAAGATAGGGAAAAGTGCAAACATTGCATTGTTGTCACTATATAATGTTAAAAAATTGGAAAAAACAGAGAAAGATGCCATCGATAACATGTTAACTGCAGCAAGATTACTGATAGCGAAGAATTGGAAAGGAAAAATAAACATATCAATTGAAGAATGGTATAAAGAATTATGGAAAATAGCAATAAATGATAAATTGACATGTAGGTTAAGAGTCAGGAAAGGGGTATGGAAGGAAAACGATTTTGATAAAATTTGGGGAAAATTTATTGAGAAGTAGACGGGAAATTACCTCCACAAGAAGAAATGGCATTTTGGAAAGAGAATGCAAATTGAAGTGGCTCAGAAGGGGCGGGGGCACAGAGGTGGGGGGAAAAAGTATACAATATATATATACACTTTGGTTGATGTAATGAATTGAGGATGGAATATAAGATTATTGAAGGTATTGCTGTATTGATGTATTCTAAGAAAACTAATAAAAAATATTTGGAAAAAAAATGATGTGGGACTGAGAGCAGCCCAGCAACACCAGGAGGAGGAGGAGGAGCAGAAGTAGCTTAGGTAATTCATCACACTATTTATTAGAAAAAGACAGTCTTTCCTTTTGTTTTTATAAATACTCCCATTCTCTGGATATAGATGAACTACATCTCCCAAACTCAAGGTCAATGCCCACCAAACCGTTCCAGTATTTTCTGTTGGTCATATGAGTTCTGTGTGACAAGTTTGGTACAATTCTATCGTTGGTGGAGTTCAGAATGCTCTTTGGTTGTAGGTAAACTATACATCCCAGCAACTACAACTCCTAAATGACAAAATCAATCCCCCGCAACCCAACCAGAATTCAAATTTGGACGCATCAGGTATTAGTGTCAAATTTGGTCCCGTGAATGAAAATACCTCCGACATATCAGATATTTATTCATAATAGTAGCAAAATCACAGTTATGAAGTAGCAACAAAAATAATTTTATGGTTGGGGGTCACCACAACATGAGGAACTGTATTAAGGGGTCGTGGCATTAGGAAGGTTGAGAAGCACTGATCTAGATGGCACCCAATTAAAAAAGTGTGATCTAACAAAGCAAATCTCTTCCATGCAATGGATTCTACTCTGATACTTTCTCATGTCAAGGACTGTAATGGAACAGAGACCACTTACCAAGATACACCTTCCAAAATGCCATCTAGAATGAAGAGAGTAGAAGTGAGTGGAAATTTCAATTCAGACAAGGATGGTATTAAAATTCTGGTATAAATAGTAGTTAAACCAACAGTCATGAAAAGAAGGCAGACAGTGGACAAATAGGCTGTTCAGATCGAGTTCCATTGCTGAACCTATCAAGACGTTTCTTCTAATGTTCCATCGAAAACGTTAAACCTGGTTCTACCTTCTGGAGGAACAGAGAACAAATCTATTTCCTCTTCTCTGGGAACGCCCTTGAGATATTGAAAGAGTCCTATCATGTCAACTTTCAAGTTGAACATGCCTATGTTGTACACCAGAACCATGACCTTAAATGCCACATGAGCTTGGTAAAATCAGCAAGCAGTTAACTGAAGAATATAACTAGGCAAAACAGTACAAATAGCAAAAATAGTAAATTTCCAAAACGAAGGTTATTCCATGAGCTTCAAGCCAAAACAAGATCCATAGCAGTGGTTCTCAACCTGTGGATCCCCAGATGTTTTGGCCTTCAACTCCCAGAAATCCTAACAGCTGGTAAACTGGCTGGGATTTCTGGGACTTGTAGGCCAAAACACCTGGGGACCCACAGGTTGAGAACCACTGATCCATAGCTATAAAAATCAATGAAACAGGCACAAGAATCCATGAAACAAGACAGCATGAAAAATCCAACACACAAATAAGGAGCTTGGCAAAAACTTGGTACATGAAACTAAGAACACTTGAAAGCAAGACCATCATGAAATTTCAACTTTGACCTAACTGAGGCAACTCCTTCCCATGAATAAATATAAGGCCTTTCCAGATCCCAAAACTGAAAGGAAAGCATTTCTCTTAACCTTACCACCAGATAAAGGGTTTTTTTAATCTCTCTTTTCTTGTAAACAAACCAATCTTCTTTGTGCCTGAGCACCCTGTCTCTGTTTACATAAGTCTTGCCTTCTATCTACACTCTCATTCACTTCACTCTCAACAACTACTGTATCTGACAAATCATTTTCAGACAGTTCCTCTGAGAAAAACTGTGAAGGGCTTCTCCCAGGAATGTGGCCTTGTGAATCTTCATGAGTGTCGCACCTCAGAGTAGAATCACCTTGCTTCAGACACTAAACAGCACACAGCCAATAGTCTTTATGGTTTATTAAAGTAAAAGATAAAAGTTCAAAAAAGCAAAAGGATAGTTCCAAAGATCAATACAAGGTAGCACTGGAAAACAGGATCCATGAAGACACAAGCAAGGAAAAGTCCCTTGAGAACATGACAAAGTCCTGAAACCATGAACATGAAAACTGCAAGATAAATCCTAAGTCTCTTGGCTGAAGTGAGAAGTTGCTCTGACACTGGGGTATTTTCAAACAGCCTGTTTAATACCCTTTGGAAAACATGAAGGCGTTCCTCTGGCCCTTAGCCTCCCTTTCTCTCTTGTTAGCGATTCTCACACTCCTTCGAACCTTAAATTCCAAGCGATCAGCTCAATCTAAAGCTCCAGCTGTTGTGACTCAGCTTGACTCTGAGTCTGAAGCTGAGCTCTGTGGGCCTTCTGAGCCAGAATTCCTGAGCCAGGATGATGAAGAGGCTGATGGGTTACACATTTCTGTACATGCTTCAGACAGGGCTGACGGTGGGGCTGCTGAAGGGGAAACAGCAAGTCAGTTCCCAGAGGAAAGGAATGTTAGTGAGACTGATAACGAGAGTGAAATCCCACATGGCCAGGTGGAGACGTCTTTGCCTTCCCACTGTTGGGGTTCAGCCTGATCCTGATCTATGTGAACCGGATTCTCTGATAGTTTTTCCAACTGAGCAAGTTCTCCCTGACCCTGTGGATAGTGTGGAATCTGTTGTTGATGCAGAGGTCACCGGGGATGAAAATGAAACTCAACAGCTGGAGGAAAATGTTTTGGAAGTTAGCCTCACGGCCGTGATATCTCTCCACCTGGGGTTTTTAATGAGGACCGAAGAGAACAGATAGTTAGAAACAGAAATGTTTCTCAGTTTCTACGAAGGTCACATCGTTTACAGGAGAGACAGGTCCAGGCTTCAAAGTCAAGGGTCGTTTCAAAGAATAGCTTCTTTGGTTTAAGAGGCCTCCTGCCGGGTGCCTCTTTAGATCAAGCAACGTTTGGGACTGTGGCTGTGCCTTGGCAGAATTCCTGTGTTTCATGGCCGGTAATCCCAGAGGCTTAGTTATCAAGTTCATGGTTAGTAAAAGGCTAACAGGTTCCTGTTCTTGTATTGTGGCTTTTGAAATTTTGCTCAAGTTCAGAGATTCTACTGACTGCTGTGTTTTTCTGTGGCTTTTTGACTTTGCATTTACCTTTCTTTTGTAACCAATTTTTCATCAATAAACAAGGATTGCTTTTCCTACAGTCCAGTGTGGTGGATTTAATCTTATGGTCTCGTTTCTTGAACTGGGATGCAACACACACAGTGATCCGGTCCAGCTGGACCAAGATAAGGGGTTGCATAGCCTTGAGGATAATGAATTAATGAGCAGACAAGATCATCTGCAATTAAGGCTTCGGAGAAGCACTCGCTTGGCTAGCAAGCAAGAGCCAAGGGTGCCAAAGGTCAACGCAATGCGTTCATGTCTGCAAAGGGTATTTAGCCTTGTAGCTGACAAGCAGGGGTTGTCAGTCCAACGTTGCTCTTCCCATGCAAACTTCTGTGGATTAACTTTGGCTTTTAGCAGCACACTTCTGGCTTCCTGAGTCTGGGATTTGGGCCTTGTTTTCAACTGTTTACCATGGATTCTTGTTTGACCATTGCTAAAGGATTAAGCTTCATGTTTTTGCCTTTGGATCTTGGGAACTTTGTCTTTGCATTTAAGCCTTTGTATTGCCTATGGAACTTTTGCATTTTTATACTTTGGTTTGACTTTGCCTTTTTCTCAATAAACTACAAAACCTACAGCTGTGGAGTGGTGGTGTCTGGAGCAAGGTGAAAACTATCCTGAGTTGCAACGCCGGCCTCATCAAGGTCAATCTGTTCATTAGTGCTTTTTGGTAGGCTTGGGTAACCACGGAAAATTTGGTTCTAAACTCGTTTCGTTTTTAGGGGGCTCCTTGCGTTTCGTTTTTTTTAAAGAATTCCGAAATTTTACTTTAAAAAATTCGAAATATACGAAATTTCGTAAAAATACGAATCGATTCGTTAATGGCGAATGCAATTGCGAAATATGCTGAAAAACCTCCAAACAGGACAGGAGGAACTTCTGAAGCTTCCCTCTCCTTCTGTTGTTGACTGTTGGTGTGATAAAACAAACAACAACTATATTATATTATATTATATTATTATATTATATTATATTATTATAATATGATTATATTATATTGTTGTATATTATATTATATTATAATATGATTATATTATATTATTGTATGTTCTATTATATTATATATATAAAATATTATATTATATTAGTGTATATTCTATTATTGTCGCGATTCACTAATATAATATAATAATATAATAATAATATAATATAATAATATATAATATAATATTTTATATATATAATATAATAGAACATACAATAATATAATATAATAATATTATAATATAATATAATATACAACAATATAATAATATAATAATAATATAATATAATATAATATAATATAATATTATATTATATTACATTATATTATAATATACAATTATAATATAATATAATATAATAATAATATAGTAATATTATATATAATATAATAATATAATATACAATACTATAATATAATAGTATTATAATAATATAATGTAATATAATATAATATAATATATAATGTATATTATATTATTATAATATTATTATATTATATTATATTATTATATATTATATTATAATTGTATATTATAAAATATAATTATGAAATTACGAAAATAATTACGAAAATTGGAAAAATTGTTTCGATTCTTAATTACTCCTCACACTATTCCTGCATGGCTCAATATTGGATCGTAAGCTAATTTAAATACGAATTAATAACGAATTATGAAATTAACGAACTGGATCGCCCAAGCCTACTTTTTGGCTCATTATCTAGCTGAGAACAACTGTCCTCCCTTCCTGAATCAGAATGCACCTGGCTCTCAGTAGTTTCATTATCAACAGCGTCATCCCTTGCTGTGGGAAACAACTGAACTTCTGTACCCTGTTCTTCCTCGTCTATCACAGGGACATCACTTTGTACCTGACTTGAATCCCGTCATCCGAATCAGAATCATTGACACTATCACTCTGTGATCCCAGCTGAGTCACAACACTGAGACAGCTTGGGCCTCTCGTCTGAGCTTAACTCAGGCCCAGGCAAACCCTCATCACCATTGCAAACAGACCCAGGCCCACTATCAGGAACATCATCCCAGTTTCCATCATGAACAGCAGACACAATCATAGGCTGAATAGGCGACACACACCTTTGCAGAAGCATACGAGAAGCTCGGCTTGTCATTGAACATTGAAAAAACCAAGGTGCTGTTACAGAAGACACCAGCCAACCCCTCTCCAATGCTAGCGATACAGCTTAATGGTGTAACATTAGAAAATGTTGATCATTTCCGCTACCTTGGCAGCCACCTCTCCACCAAAGTCAACATTGACACCGAAATACAACATCGCCTGAGCTCTGCAAGCGCAGCATTTTTCCGAATGAAGCAGAGAGTGTTTGAGGACCGGGACATCCGTAGGGATACTAAAGTGCTTGTTTATAGAGCTATTGTCCTCCCAACCCTGCTCTATGCCTGTGAGACGTGGACTGTCTACAGACGTCACATGCAACTCCTGGAACGATTCCATCAGCGCTGCCTCCGGAAAATCCTGCAAATATCTTGGGAAGACAGGCGGACAAACGTCAGCGTGCTGGAAGACACAAAGACCACCAGCATTGAAGCGATGGTCCTCTGCCATCAACTCCGCTGGACCGGCCACGTTGTCCGGATGCCCGACCACCGTCTCCCAAAGAGGTTGCTCTACTCTGAACTCAAGAATGGAAAACGGAATGTTGGAGGACAGGAAAAGAGATTTAAAGATGGGCTCAAAGCCAACCTTAAAAATTCTGGCATAGACACTGAGAACTGGGAAGCCCTGGCCCTTGAGCACTCCAGCTGGAGGTCAGCTGTGACCAGCAGTGCTGCAGAATTTGAGGAGGCACAAGTGGAGGGTGAAAAAGAGAAACATGCCAAGAGGAAGGCGCATCAAGCCAACCCCGACCGAGACCGCCTTCCACCTGGAAACCAATGCCCTCACTGCGGAAGAAGATGCAGAGCAAGAATAGGGCTCCACAGCCACATACGGACCCACAAGAATATTGGAAGACAATCATCCTCGGAAAGCGAGGGATCGCCTAATGAATGAATGAATAAGGTGACACACAACAGCCCAGCTCCTTCAACGTTTTCTCATCTGCTCTGGCTCATGACATGGTTCAGTAGAGAAGTGATGCCACCTTTGAAGCCACCATTGTTTTGTCTATTTGAGTCAACCACGGCATTCTAGTAACCCTCCTCCACCAAAGACCCAATTTGGAAGTCTTCCCAGTCCTAGGTTTGTATTCCAGGAATTGTCTCACCGTTTTCTCCTCATTCTCGAAGACTTCTCTCGCTTCCTCGTAGCTGCATGTTTCCTCTATGCATTCGCGCTCCAGGTTTCCTTGGACAAACTCTTCCAGCCTCCCGGTGTTGTACCTTTTATATCGCTGCAAAACATTGCTCGCCTCATCTGGATTGATAAAAACTTCAGGGTGGAAGGAAATTATTCAGAATAAGAGAAGACCATTTTGATTTGGTAATTATTTTGCTATGATTTGTTAGGGTGCACCCTACACTGTAGGATTAATGCAGATTTTAACTGCTGTGGCTCAATGCTATGGAATCATTGTAGTTTGGTGAGGCACTGGCACTGTTTAAAGGCTAAAGACTAGACTTGTGCACCAATTCCATTGCTGCTTCCTGTTTACCCTATATAAGCCAGGGCCTGAACTCAAAGGTCAGTTGTGCTCCCACAGAAGTTGAGGAAGCAAGAAGCCATTTTGTTCCCTTCTGCTGCTTCAGGTAAGCTTTGTCTTAGAGGGCACTAGGAATCTGAGTGAGTGTTTAAAATTAGCTGCTGCTGTGTGTGTTGCTTTGTTTGAGAGGCGGGGTAAGGCTACATTCTTTTAGTCAGCAGGGCAGCAATTAGCGGCTCATTGTTCTCAGAGTGAGTCATTGCTGTTTCCTGTTTACCCTATATAAGCCAGGGTCTCACACACTCACTAACCTACACTCCCCCCCCCTTCATACAGACAAAAACATAAAACACACACAAAGAGGAGGTCATTAGCAGCCTGCAGATGGAACAAACACAAAATCTTCCTGTCTCATGCACAAGCTGTGGCATGCTCAGCTTTTTCATGCAACAATTACTCAATTGCATCTGCCACAAGTGTAAACAGATCACGCACATGGAACAGAGGATCCAACAACTCGAGGACCGTATTAAGACCATTAAAGACATTCAGGAACTTGAGCTGTTCTTAGACACCACACAGCACACTGTCCTAGACATGCAACCCATATCACACCAACATTATGGGGAGGCTCAAGAGGAGATCACCTCATTTGTGGACAACTCTCAGGCTTGGAGGAATGTTACCCTTAGAAAGAGACCATAGGACCCGGAAGCCTCCTCAGAATACTTCTGCTCAGCTGCAGTTACACAATAGATTCCAAATTCTCACACAACTATCCCTTGACCAAGAAACACAACATATTGGGGAAGACCAGAATGGCTTAGATACTGATCAGTGGCTCATCCTTGACCAGTGTGTGGAGGATAGCCCTGACTGGGACAACAGTTCACAACATTCACACTTACACAGTCATGCGGGTATACCATCCCCAACCATAGACCAGGTGCAACAGGAACACATACGGGAGAATGATAGGCTCTTGGACGAATCTTAATGGATTGTCCTTGACGAATGCACCGGGGATGTCGAGGAGGATGACAACACTTTACACCTACACTTTACATCAACAGGATCACTTTTCTGGGACTACGTTGCACATAAATAAAGTATTATTATTATTATTATTATTACTATTATTATTATTTACCCTGGATTGTGCTCTGACTTACAAGAACCACTGCTTCGCTGTATTGTCGAAGGCTTTCATGGCCAGAATCACTGGGTTGTTGTAGGTTTTTTTGGGCTTTATGGCCATGTTCTAGAGGCATTCTCTCCTGACGTTTTGCCTGCATCTATGGCAAGCATCCTCAGAGGTAGTGAGGTCTGTTGGAACTAGGAAAATGGGTTTATATATCTGTGGATTGACCAGGGTGAGACAAAGGACTCTTGTCTGTTGGAGCTAGATGTGAATGTTTCAACTGATCACCTTGATTAGCATTTGATTGCCTGTCAGTGCCTGGAGCAATCTTTTGTCGAGAGGTGATTAGATGTCCTTGTTTGTTTCCTCTCTGTTGTGCTGTTCTAATTTTAGAGTTTTTTATATACGGTATCTATCTATCTCTATCTATCTTTCTATCCATGTATTATCTATCTAATTTACACATTATAGATTGGATTGTCTCTTGGCCTGAAAAAAGTGGACGAATCATAGAATCATAGAATCAAAGAGCTGGAAGAGACCTCATGGGCCATCCAGTCCAACCCCATTCTGCCAAGAAGCAGGAATATTGCATTCAAAGCACCCCTGACAGATGGCCATCCAGCCTCTGTTTAAAAGCTTCCAAAGAAGGAGCCTCCACCACACTCCGGGGCAGAGAGTTCCACTGCTGAACGGCTCTCACATGCATGCTACTCATCCAGCAACCTGGATTTCTTTTACATCTATAGCAAAAGGACTCACAATCAACAAAATCACGTTGCCTGTAAATGATTGATTCCTTATCAGATGACAAAACCCACGCCAGAAGAAACATAGAGGGCTTATGCATTTTAAAACTTTGAATGTTTTTGAATGGTTTTAACTGGGATTTTTTTTTAGTACTGGTTATACGTATTTAATCATGTTTTAATGTTCATATATTTGCATGTTTTTTTCAATTGCTATGCTGATTGTTAAGCTGTTTTGAGTCCTCTTTGGTGGAGGTAAAGTGGGGTATAAATCAATATAATAATAATAATAATAATAATAATAATAATATGAACTCACCTGCACATTCAGAGAAGAGAAACGAGTCCACCAGGAGACAAATGAGAAGGACGAAGATGTGGTTTGCCATTTTCTTAAAAGAGCCCAGCGGCTTTGCTAATGAGTAGTGAATGAGATCCTCTGGATCAATTCGTTCCAAAGTGCAAGTACATATTTGCTTTGTTTTGGGCTCAAATGAGGCAAGCTTTTCATGCAAAGCCTATTTGGACGGTTCTAAAACTGTTCCTCCCATGTTAAAGGGATCTCTTCTTCTTCCTCCTCCTCTTCCTCTTCCTCCTCCTCCTCATCTTCTTCTTCTCCTCCTTCCTCCTCCTCCTCCTCTTTTTCTTCTTCCTCTTCTTCTCCCTCCTCCTCCTCCTCTTCTTCTTCTCCTTCCTCCTCCTCCTGCTCTTCTTCTTCTTCTTCTTCTTCTTCTTCTTCTTCTTCCTCCTCCTCCTCCTCCTCTTCTTCTTCTCCTTCTCCTTCTTCTCCTTCTTCCTCCTTTCTCCTTGTCCTCCTCTTCTTCTCCTCCTCCTTCCTCCTCCTCCTCCACTTCTTCTTCTCCTTCCTCCTCCTCTTCTTCTTCTCCTCCTTCCTCCTCCTCCTCCACTTCTTCTTCTCCTTCCTCCTCCTCTTCTTCTTCTCCTCCTTCCTCCTCCTCCACTTCTTCTTCTCCTTCCTCCTCCTCCTCCTCCTGCTCTTCTTCTTCTTCTTCTTCTTCTTCTTCTTCTTCTTCTTCTTCGTCTTCCTCCTCCTCCTCCTCCTCCTCCTTCTTCTCCTTCTTCCTCCTCCTCCTTTCTCCTTGTCCTCCTCCTCCTCCTCTTCTTCTTCTCCTCCTTCTCCTTCTTCCTCATTTCTCCTTGTCCTCCTCCTCCTCCTCCTCCTCCTCTTCTTCTTCTTCTCCTTCTCCTTCTTCCTCCTCCTCCTTTCTCCTTGTCCTCCTCCTCCTCCTCTTCTTCTTCTTCCTCTTCCTCAGAGGTTGTGAGGTATATTGGAAACTAAGTAAGTGAGGTTTATTTATCTATGGAAGGTCCAGGGTGCTAGAAAGAACTCTTGTGTGTTGGAGGCAACTGTGGATGTTGCAATTAATCACCTTGATTAGCATTGCAAAGCCTTGTATTGTCAAAGGCTTTCGTGGCTGGAATCACTGGGTTGTTGTAGGTTTTTTCGGCTATATCACAGAATCATAGAATCAAAGAGTTGGAAGAGACCTCATGGGCCATCCAGTCCAACCCCCTGCCAAGAAGCAGGAATATTGCATTCAGAACACCCCTGACAGATGGCCATCCAGCCTCTGTTTAAAAGCTTACAAAGAAGACCCTCCACCACACTCCGGGGCAGAGAGTTCCACTGCTGAACGGCTCTCACAGTCAGGAAGTTCTTCCTCATGTTCAGATGGTATCAGGGAGAACATAAGTATTTATGCTTTGTTGTGCATGAGATGAGACCACGTGATTTGAAGCATCCTTGCAACTGGGTAATAGTAACAGCTCTGTCTGAAGGTTCAAAAAGCAAATTAGCATAGAGTTTTCGCCTTGAAGGGCTACAGATATAGGACATGTAAGCTGTACTTTGTGTTTACATGGCCTTAAATATTTTCTATTGGTCATGGGGGTTCTGTGTGGGAAGTTTGCCCCAATTCTGTTATTGGTGGGGTTCAGAACACTCTTTGATTGTAGGTGAACTATAAATCCCAATAACTTCAACTCCCAAATATCAAGGTCTATTTCCCCCAAACTCCATCTGTGTTCATATCTGGGCATATGGAATATTCGTGCCACGTTTGGTCCAGATCCATCATTTTCTGAGTCCATGGTAGTCTCTGGATATAGGTGAACTACAACTCCCAAACTCAAGGTCAATGCTCATCAAACCCTTCTGGTGTTTTCTGTTGGTCATGGGAGTCCTGTATACCCTGTTTAGTTCTATTCTATCATGCCATTTGATTGTAGGTGAACTATAAATCCCAGCAACTACAACTCTCTAAAGACAAAATCAAATTTTGTGAGTGAAGGACATACATTGGGTTGTCAGGTGTATGCTGTCCAAATTTGGTGTCAATTGGTGCAGTGGTTTATGAGTTCTGTTAATTCCACAAACGAACATTACATTTTTATTTATATAGACTAGCTGTACCCGCCATGCATGGCTGTGGCCCACCTTCCCTCCCTCTTTCTCTCCTTCCTTCCTTCCTTCCCTCCCTCTTTGCTTCCTTCCCTCTTCGTCTCTCTTCCTTCTTTGCCTGTTTCTTTTCTTACTTCCTTTGCTCTTTGGTTCCATCCTTCCTTGTCTCTTTCCTTCCTTCCTTCCTTCCCTTCCTCTGTCACTCTTTCGTTCCTTCTCTCCTTCCTTCCCTTTTTCACTTTTTTATTTCATTCCCTTCCTAGTGCTCTCCTCCCTCCCTTCTTTACCCTTCTTTATTTCCTTCTTTCTCTCCTTCCCTTCTTCTTTCGCTTCTTCTTTCCCTCTTTCTCTCCCTCCTCTCCTTCCTTCCTTCTCTACTTCTTTCTCTCCTTCCTCCTTCTTTCCCTTCTTCTCTCCTTCCTTCTCTACCCTTCTTTTTTCCTTCCTCCCCTCCTTCCCTCTTTCTCTCCCTCCTTCCTTCTCTACCTTTCTTTTTTCCTTCTTTCTCTCCTTCTTTCCCTTCTTCGCTCCTTCCTTCTCTACCCTTCTTTTTTCCTTCCTCCTCTCCTTCCCTCTTTCTCTCCCTCCTTCCTTCTTTACCTTTCTTTCTTTCCTTCTTTCTCTCCTTCCCTCCTTCTTTCCCTTCTTCTCTCCTTCCTTCTCTACCCTTCTTTTTCCTTTCTCCTCTGCTTCCCTCTTTCTCTCCCTCCTTCCTTCTCTACCTTTCTTTCTTTCCTTCTTTCTCTTCTTCCCTCCTTCTTTCCCTTCTTCTCTCCTTCCTTCTCTACCCTTCTTTTTCCTTTCTCCTCTGCTTCCCTCTTTCTCTCCCTCCTTCCTTCTCTACCTTTCTTTCTTTCTTTCCTTCCTTCTTTCTCTCCTTCCCTCCTTCTTTCCCTTCTTCTCTCCTTCCTTCTCTACCCTTCTTTTTTCCTTCCTCCTCTCCTTCCCGCTTTCTCTCCCTCCTTCCTTTTCTACCTTTCTTTTTTTCCTTCTTTCTCTCCTTCCCTCCTTCTTTCTCTACTTCTCTCCTTCCTTCTCTACTCTTCTTTTTTCCTTCCTCCTCTCCTTCCCTCCTTCTTTCCCTTCTTCTCTCCATCCTTCTCTCTTCCTTCTTTACCTTTCTTTCTTTCCTTCCTTCTATCCTTCCTTCCTCTTTTCTGTGTATGTGTTTTGTGTGTGTATATGCATATATGTGTGTGTGTGTGTATATATATATATATATATATATATATATATATATAGTTTTGTGCGTGGGTTGTAATGTATTTTTGGGGTTTTTTTTTTTTACTTTTAATGTCTCTTCTGCTGTGTTTTTCAGTGTTTTTATGACCTTAGGGAAGGCTGAGCGAAGGAAGAGAGATGCTTTTGAGCTGTGGTGCTGGAGGAAAGTTCTGAGAGTGCCTTGGACTGCGAGAAGATCCAGCCAGTCCATCCTCCAGGAAATAAAGCCCGGCTGCTCACTGGAAGGAAGGATACTAGAGACAAAGTGGAAGTCCTTTGGCCACATCATGAGGAGACAGGAAAGCCTAGAGAAGACAATGATGCTGGGGAAAGTGGAAGGCAAAAGGAAGAGGGGCCGACCAAGGGAAAGATGGATGGATGGCATCCTTGAAGTGACTGGACTGACCTTGAAGGAGCTGGGGGTGGTGACGGCTGACAGGGAGCTCTGGCGTGGGCTGGTCCATGAGGTCACGAAGAGTCGGAGACGACTGAACGAATGAACAAAATGACTGATGGTCACTCCTTGGGTTAGCAGGTGTGTTGTGTCCAAATTTGGTGTCAATTCCCCCAATGGTTTCTACTCAAAAATCCATTTTGATGTCTAATGATTTTTTTAGCCCACTATGTTACATGGAATTACAACTGAATTACAGCCAAATTTATCTGAACTATCCAAGCTAAACACTCTGCTCCCCCCTCTCTACCTTTCCTCTTCCAAGCATTCAAACTTACTAAATGAGATGTGTGTGCAGTCATTCATTGCCTTGTTTATTTATATCTAACTACTAGCTGTATTATTATTATTATTATTATTATTATTATTATTAAATTCATCTATAAAATAAAGAGGGAGGGAAGGTTGCTGTGGCCAACCTTCCCTCCCTCTTTCACTCCTTCTTTCTTTTCTTCCTCCCTTCCCCTTTTTTTCTTTCCTTCTCTCCTTCTTTCCTTCTCTCCCCCCCCCTTTATTTTATAGAGGAATTTAATAATAATAATAATAATAATAATAATAATAATAATAACTAGCTGTACCCACCACGCGTTGCTGTGGCCAACCTTCCCCCACTCTTACTCTCCTTCTTTCTTTTCTTCCTTCCTTCCCCCCTTTTTTCTTTCCTTCTCTCCTTCTCTTCCCCCCTTATTTTATAGAGGAATTAAATATTATTATTATTATTATTATTATTATTATTATTATTATTAACTAGCTGTACCCACCACGCATTGCTGTGGCCAACCTTCCCTCCCTCCTTCTCTCTCTCTTTCTTTCTTTCTTTCTTTCTTTCTTTCTTTCTTTCCTTCTTTCCCTTTTTTCTTTCCTTCTCTCCTTCTTTCCTTTTCTTCCCTCTCCCCTTTATTTTATAGATGAATTTAATAATAATAATAATAATTAATATAATAATAATAATAACAACAACTAGCTGTACCCACCACGCGTTGCTGTGGCCAAACTTCCCTCCGTCTTTCTCTCCATCTTTTTTTCCCTCCTTCCTTCCCTCTTTTTTTCTTTCCTTCTCTCCTTTTTTCCTTCTCTTCCCTCCCCCTCTTTATTTTATAGAGGAATTTAATAATAATAATAATAATAATAATAATAATAATAATAACTAGCTGTACCCACCACGCGTTGCTGTGGCCAACCTTCCCCCATTCTTACTCTCCTTCTTTCTTTTCTTCCTTCCTTCCCCCTTTTTTCTTTCCTTCTCTCCTTCTCTTCCCCCCTTATTTTATAGAGGAATTTATTATTATTATTATTATTATTATTATTATTATTATTATTATTATTAACTAGCTGTACCCACCACGCATTGCTGTGGCCAACCTTCCCTCCCTCTTTCTCTCTCTCTTTCTTTCTTTCTTTCTTTCTTTCTTTCTTTCCTTCTTTCCCTTTTTTCTTTCCTTCTCTCCTTCTTTCCTTTTCTTCCCTCTCCCCTTTATTTTATAGATGAATTTAATAATAATAATATTAATTAATATAATAATAATAATAACAACAACTAGCTGTACCCACCACTTGTTGCTGTGGCCAACCTTCCCTCACTCTTTCTCTCCATCTTTTTTCCCCTCCTTCCTTCCCTCTTTTTTTCTTTCCTTCTCTCCTTTCCTTCTCTTCCCTCCCCATCTTTATTTTATAGAGGAATTTAATAATAATAATAATAATAATAATAATAATAATAATAATAATAACTAGCTGTACCCACCACGCGTTGCTGTGGCCAACCTTCCCTCTCTCTCTCTCTCTCTCTCTCTCTCTCTCTCTCTTTCTTTCTTTCTTTCCTTCTTTCCCTTTTTTTCTTTCCTTCTCACCTTTTTTTCCTTCTCTTCCCTCCTCCCTTTATTTTATAGAGAAATTGAATAATAATAATAATAATAATAATAATAATAACTAGTTGTACCCACCACACGTTGCTTTGCCCAACCTTCCCTCCCTCTTTCTCTCCTTCTTTCTTTTCCTCCTCCCTTCCCCCCTTTTTTCTTTCCTTCTCTCCTTCTAGGGGATACTGGGAGCTGTAGTCCAGAAGAAAGTGTGGATATGCTATTGTGTTTGGGTTTTTTTTTGGGGGGGGGGGGGTTGGCCTGGGAGTTATTTGTACACATGCGCTGTAGCATCTTTTTGCTTTTTTGACTTTTTAAGTTCCTTCCGCTGTGTTTTTCAGTGTTTTTATGAGTGATGGTCATTCATTAGCCTGAGAGGTATATTGTGTCCAAATTTGGTGTCAATTCCTCCAGTAGTTTTTGAGTTATGTTAATCCCACAAATGAATATTACTTTTTTATTTATATCGATTCCGTGAAACCATTTCTGGTAAGAAAATAGGAGGGTTGTATTCCCCCTCTCCCTCCCTCCAGTCTTCCGTCTTTCAAGCATGCTTTTGAAAGGTGGAAGACTGTGTTTTTGGTTTTGACTTCCCAACTAGGGAAGCCCTGTCTCATTTCTGATCCACTGAAGGTATTCCCCTACTCTGGTGTAGACGCTGGATTTGTCTTCTCCGGCGCACGGCTCCCCACAGGCAGTTATGGCTGTTAGAAACTGGGTGCCTTTAATGTCTGTGGTGTAAGGTCCACCACTATCTCCTTGGTGGATCTTCCTAGTATTGTCAGGACTTTTGCCACAGAAAGTGTTTGGCACGATACTATGCTGAGTGCTGTTTGGACACAGAGCTTGGTCAACTTGCAGAATTTGGAGGATGCTTGGTAACCTTCGCTGGTCTGCCAGCTTCCACCAGCCGCTCACAGTGCCGGGTCCATGTTCCAGGAGGCGGTCAGTGAATCGTTTGTCTGCCAGGCAAATTGGGGTGATATAAGAGCTCCATTTCAGTGGCGAATCCAGCTCCAGGAGGGCAATATCATGCTGGTATTTGTTGCTGGCATTGTATGCAGGATGCGGGATCATCGTAACGATGCGGCGTAGTTGTTCCGTGTGTTCGAAAACGTCTACGTTATATTCACCTGGAAAAAGAGGCATTGGAAATTAGAGTTGTGTGCAGATCCATTTTCCTTCATTTCATCCATTCTTTTAATTAAGCCCTAAACGACTCCGGCCCTGTTTACCTCTCTGAACGTATTCTCCCCTATGAATGCCTCCTCTAGAGTAAGAATGAGAACTTCTCTGTTGCCTCCTTGCCTTGGAAATAGAGTGCATGTGTGGCATGAAGGCCCAGAAAGTGTGCATGCCAGAGTGCCTCCTCTAGAGTAAGAATGAGAACTTGTCTGTTGCCCTCTTGCCTAGGAAATAGTGTGCGTGTGTGGTGTGAAGGCCCAGAAAGTGTGCCTACCTGCCTGCAGCCGAGTGCCTCCTCTAGAGGAAGAATGAGAACTTGCTTGTTGACTCCTTGCCTTAGAAATAGAGTTCATGTGTGCTGTGAAGGCCCAGAAAGTATGCATGCCAGAGTGCCTCCTCTAGAGTAAGAATGAGAACTTGCCTGTTGCCTCCTTGCCTAGGAAATAGTGTGTGTGTGAGGTGTGAAGGCCCAGAAAGTGTACCCACCTGCCTGCAGCTGAGCACCTCTTCTAGAGTAAGAATGAGAACTTGCCTGTTGCCTCCTTGCCTTGGAAATATTGTGTGTGTGTGTGTGTGGTGTGAAGACCCAGAAAACATGTGCACTTGCCTGTAGCCGAGCATCTCCTCTAGAGGAAGAATGAGAACTTGCTTGTTGACTCCTTGCCTTGGAAATAGAGTTCATGTGTACTGTGAAGGCCCAGAAACTGTGCATGCCAGAGTGTCTCCTCTAGAGTATGAATGAGAACTTGCATGTTGCCTCCTTGCCTTGGAAATAGTGTGTGTGTGTGTGGCGTGAAGACCCAGAAAGCATGTGCACCTGCCTGCAGTCGAGCATCTCCTCTAGAGGAAGAATGAGAACTTGCTTGTTGACTCCTTGCCTTGGAAATAGAGTTCATGTGTGCTGTGAAGGCCCAGAAAGCGTGCATGCCAGAGTGCCTCCTCTAGAGTATGAATGAGAACTTGCCTGTTGCCTCCTTACCTTGGAAAGAGAGAGCGTGTGTGTATGTGTGGCGTGCAGGCCTGCCTGCAGCTGAGCACCTCTCCTATAGAGTAAAATGGCTTTAATGCCTAAAATGAGGCTCCCAAAACAGATCAGGAGCCTCCACTGAAAGTTGGGACACAAAACAGGTCAAGGTTTAACCCAAAAGCACAACCTTATCGGAAATATTCCAAGAAATTGCATATCCTTATTCAGATTCATGCTAATATGTCAACGTGTCTTTAGTGGGCTAAAGGAACCCCAGAGCTACTTTTTTTTTGCCATTCCTGCTATAAGTAAAAAATTAAGTTGGCAGGAAAACCAGTTTCCACATTTCAGCTTCTCTGTTGCTTACCTGCCACGATGGTATGTGGCTGCTGTGCCAAACAATGCGCTGCGGTGACGACCCACTTTTCGGCGATGATAGTCCCTCCGCAGAACCCTTTCCGCTCAAAGCTGTACATGGACACCTATAAGCAGAGAAAATCTTGTTTTTGTCTTCAAAGGGTTTCCTACTTAAAGTGACCCCAAAGTGACTCTATTTTCTTCAGCTGAGAGTTAGTCCAAGGTCATCCAATGGGTTTCCAAAGCAAAACGGGGATTCGAATTCCAATCTCCAGGGTATTTTTTTCTGTGTCAGGAATGACTTGAGAAACCGCAAGTCACAATAAAGTCGAGCATGTCCCCCCCCCCCAAATAAGGGATGGTAACTTATAGTTCTGCAAAGGGCAAGGGTACCAGATTGCACAAAGGGGTTAAGTTTTGGTCAATTTGCCAAGACACTAGCAACAACAAGGACCCCATGAGGCTTTCAGGGAAGAGCCTGACCTTGGGGCCCCAGTCCTTGGAGGGAGTTATAGTTTCCCAAGGACCAAAAGACCAACTCGATCCTGGCATTGCAGAAATCCATTCTTTGGCTCAGTGAAGATAATGAAGCACCTTTCCATGACTTTTTGGACTTTCCTCAATTTCCTTTTGGCTCAAAGGAACTCATTTTCACATCTGAACTTCCCCAGTATGAACTATGGACACATATTTTATTAAATTTATTATTTTAATCAATTTTCCTAGCGGGCAGGGGGTGGGAAGGGATATTTTGGTATGAATTTCTTCTGGATTCCTATATTTCCCCATGTATTTTCCTTTTTGGCACCCAACCCCTCGCCCCTTCCTCGTGAGGGGGGCCCATCAAGGAGGCGGCCAGCTGTTGGAAGAGCAATCAACGACCACAAAGGAAACCCATATCATTGGAACTCTGACATGAACAATAAGACTTGGAATTCCTATTTGGTTTCAAAGTGGAGCCATCCGACTGGAATTTTATTTTGCCAACTTTTGGGGTCATTTCACGATAGGAGCGAGACGACCCTCAGGAAGTCGCCTTCCCAATTTTGTTTACTTCATTCAAAGTAGACATTCCTCCCAAGCCTCTCCTTTGTGCCTTATCTGATTGTGACAGGAAGACCCGGATAAGGTGACCAAGGCTCATCACAAATCCACTCAAGGACAATAGATTGGCCATCCGTCATAGACTGGATTTCGGGCATCAAACCCATTGATCCCTTCACCAGCCCATTGTTCCCGCTCCGTCCCACTTCCTGTTTTCTGATTCGCCAGGGCGCTGAGATGGAGGGAGTCTTCCCATTGGCTCCCGAGCAGCAGAGGAGCTCCGTGATTGACCCTGACGCAGGGCAGGCAGCCGCGCCTCCTCGAAGCTGGAATCACGTCAACCAATCATCTGGGAGCCGGGAGGAGGATAAAGGGCGGGAATTTTGAACTTTCAAACCTGGAAATTCCTATAAAAATGCTTCTGATCTCTGTACTGGTATTCTTTGTAGGCGAATGATTGCTACATCGCATCCTTTTCAGCTGAATCGCTAATAAAAACACCTCGGTGCCTTTTCTTCAGCTTTGGTGAGCTTTATTCTGAATTTTTAATCCAAATAAAATTGCTGAAATCAGGCTTCTCTGGCTCACCAAAGTAGCGGACCCTCCTTGGTGGGGTCTTAGGGTCCTTCCTCCTGGGGAAGACCCTCCTAAAGTTCCTATCGGCTTCAACTTCGGGTGTGAGAGAATTGACCGTCTGCAAGGTCATTGGACACTTGGATATTTTGATGTTTTACCATCCTTGTGGGAGGCTTCTCATGTCACCACATGGGGAGCTGGAGCTGACAGAGGGAGCTCATCCATGCTCTCCCCAGATTCGAACCTCCGACCTGTTGGTCTTCAGTCCTGCCGGCACAAGGGTTTAACCTATTGCACCACTGGAGGCTCCTCATCTCCAGTCATAGTCCAAAGCTCAAATGGTTATCAAGTTATAAAACTAGGATCTAAATCTTGTTTAAAGTCATGGAGTCAATTGGATCTATCGGCAAGTTAGTCTACTGTTCAACGACTGAGTCAACCGTTCCGCTGCAAGATAGGGTTTTGTGCAGATGGGATGCTGTTTTTGTGCAAAGCTCCACTTTTTTGTACAAATGGATTTCTTTTTGCAAATAAATAAATAAATAAATCCATAAAAATAACAATAACAACAGCAATAAGAATAACAGTAACAATAACAGTGACAATAAGAATAACAGTAACAGCAATAATAACCAACTGGGCTTCCTTTCTCACAGAGGACCAGAAAATTGGCACATTTTCTTTTTATCCCCACATAATGTAGGATCTTAATGCCAATGTTGGAGCCCCCAACAGTGGGTTAAAGCGCAGAGCTGCTGAGCTTGTTGACTGAAAGGTCACAGGTTCGATTCCGGGGAGCGGTGTGAGCTTCCGCTGTGAGCCCCAGCTTCTGCAAACCTAGCAGTTTGAAAACATTCAAATGTGGATAGATCAATAGGTATTGCTCCAGTGGGAAGGTAATGGTGTTCCATGCAGTCATGCTGGCCACGTGACCTTGGAGATGTCTACGGACAATGCCGGCTCTTTGGCTTAGAAATGGAGATGAGCACCACACGCCAGAGTTGGACACGGCTGGACTTAATGGCAGGGGGAAACCTTTACCTTTTTTAAATGCTAATGTTGCTTTTGATATGAGCTACCTCCAGAGGGCAGCAAAGTCTAAACTGTATTTAAATCAGTGCTGGTTTGACTAGTGGGCTACCAAACAAAGGAATTCTTGAAAATAATAATAATAATAATAATAATAATAATAATAATAATAATAATAACTTTATTTGTACCCCGCTACCATCTCCCCAAGGGACTCAGTGCGGCTTACATGAGGCCGAGCCCAAAATACATCAATACAAGGAGGACCCCAAACTGCGGACCTATGACTTCAGGGGGAGTGCAACCCCATCCAGCACAGGTTGCCACCCTATACCCCGATCTGGTTTACGATCGACCAGGAGGACCTCTGTCTTGTTGGGATTGATCCTCATCTTGTTCCTCCTCATCCAGACAGCCACAGCAACCAGGCACTCGTCCAGCACCTCAAACATCACATTGCTATAGTTATAGTATTACAGAGTAATGACCCTTAAGCAAAGGTTAGCAATTTCAAAAGAGAGAAGGGCCTTGCAGTGAAACTCTGAAGAATTCTGGGAGCCAAAATGGTTCAGCTGCAATTTTAGGGTGTATCTACACTGCAGAATTAATGCAGATAGATATAGTGGGTTGTATTGTAACGTAATTGTAGCTACCTGCCACGGAACTTCGCCTTTCAGGCTGTTCATGTTGGCAACTTCCCTCTTGGGTCTGGATGGTGGGAGAACCATCTGAGTCATGTTGTCCACCACTTCCTTGTGGGCAGCAGTTGCATTTGAAGATGCCTGGGAGGACGTATGCCCTGTTACCTCTGGAGCGGTGATCTTTCCACATGGGAAAGGCACTGTGGATAAATGATAAATATGCATATGCTTAGCGTTGATAAGAGAGTGTATGCGTCTGGGCACCACAATTGAAGAGAGATATTGACAAACTGGATTAAAATGATCAAGGGTCTGGAGCACAAGCTCTATGAGGAGCGGCTTAAAGAGCTGGGCATGTTTAGCCTGAAGAAGAGAAGGCTGAGGGGAGACATGATAGCCATGTATAAATATGTGAGAGGAAGTCATAGGGAGGAGGGAGCAAACTTGCTTCCTGCTGCCCTGGAGATGCAGAACAATGGCTTCAAACTACAAGAAAGGAGATTCCATCTGAACATTAGGAAGAACTTCCTGACTGTGAGACCCGTTCAGCAGTGGAACTCTCTGCCCTGGAGTGTGGTGGAGGCTCCTTCTTTGGAAGCTTTTAAACAGAGGCTGTCTGGCCATTTGTTGAGTGTGCTTTGAATGCAATTTTCCTGCTTCTTGGCAGAATGGGGTTGGTATGGATAGCCCATGTGGTCTCTTCCAACTCTATTTATTTATTTATTTATTTAATATATTTCATATATTTATATCCCGCCCTTCTCCCCACAACGGGGATTCAGCGTGGCCTCACATGAGCATCAGAGGAAGCTAGCAGCATAAATACCATAAAAATTACAGTTCACAATAAAATCATTTTAAAACATTGTACAACATCATCAGTAAAATTTAACAATAAATTAGTAGATTAACGTGCCAGTAAAACCAAGCCGAGCTGGGGGAATCCGTGTCGCAAAAATCCAAATTTCCTTTTCTTATTGCTGCTGGCCTCTAATCAAACGCCTGGGCCCAGAGCCAGATCTTCAGTTGTCTTCTGAAGGACAGGAGGGAGGTGGCCAACCTGATATCCTTAGGGAGAGAGTTCCACAGACGGGGGGCCACTGCCGAGAAGGCCCTGTCTCTTGTTCCCACCAACCGCGTTTGCGATAGTGGTGGGATTGAGAGCAGAACCTCTACTGATGATCTTAAGCTTCGTGATAGTTCATAGCAGGAAATACGTTTGGATAGGTAATCTGGGCCAGAACCTATGATTCTATTGAAGGAGGCCTCACGGGTCTCTGAGCAAGGGGTTTTGGGTGAAAAGCTTAACAAAATCAGCAAAAGAGAGAGATACCCTTTCTCTGACATAAAAAGAGCAATATGGAAGAAAGTGTTTTTTTAAGAAACAAGATGTGACATTTAGAAGGTACTTCTTACACAGGATGTTTGTGGTTGACTTCAAATGTTGTTTTTGAAGCGTAGAGGCCACGTGTACAAGGAAGGTACTTTCCATCAAAAAGGTCAGAATTATTATTCATAAAAGGTGTTTTCCCTGAGCTTTCTGTTTGTAATGGGCTATAAAAGTTTGCAGATTTCAAGGAAGGAACACGGCAGCCACTTGAAGAATAGCATCTGCGTAATGCTATCAGGCTGTTCGTCTTCTTCATGAAGAAAATAAAAACCTTGGTTTTTTTATCTTTCATTGGGACTGTCTCCATCCTTCCGTGTTCCCGCAACGTGGACCTAAAAAGACCCAATCTAGGGTCTCTAACACTATGATTCTATTCTATTTATGTGGTGTGCTGGCCCGGGAGAGAAAATGCGCCCTCTCGATTTCCAGAGGCTCCCCAAAAAATAATGAATCAGAGCCCCCACCAAAAGCTAGGACATGAAACGAGTCAAGGTTTACTCCAAATGCACATCCCTATCTGCTAAGTCTAAAGTGGTCCATCAGCAGCTCAAGATGATAGGACAAACCCTCTGTACATGATTTGGGTTGGGCAGGAGGGGCATAACAAATGAAGAAGAACAAGGAAGATCAATTATTCTTCTGCCTCTTGGGCTGTCTTCCTGTCAAAATGATGGAAGGCTTCAGGAAGACTTTTTGTTTATCCCCATCTTTTTGACTTCAAATGATACAACCATGAGGGACCTTCGGCCAATAAGCGAGCAATTAAAATCAATAAGCCTCACAATTAAGGTGTCAAGAAATAGACAGTTTTAATAAAAAGGTTCAGCTCGGCCAGACATTTATCATTCCTAACTATTTCTGCCACTATTTTTCCAGTGTTTGACGTGCTCTGTCTCTCTGCTTTCCATCCTTAGTCCAGCCTGATGTGGCAATACGTCTATTACAGGTCCACAGAGGATCGAATCTGAGTAAATTTCTTACTCTGAAGGAGATAGCTATGGGAGAATCACGCCTCTGACTTCTACTGTGACGGCGCAAGTGGCGCCACCTGTGTGTAGAACTTTAAAGTGCAAAGGTTTAAACTGTATAACGTGCCCAAACTTGCCTAGTTTGTAAATGTATAGTTGGATTGATTGGTTATTTATTATTGGTTATTTATAGCTGTCAATCAATGTTGTTCGCACCAGTTATATGTGGGGTCCCCCAGGGTGCAATTCTCTCTCCTCTTCTCTTCAACATCTACGTTAGACCCCTTGCTAGTTTGGCTCGGAGTTTCGGCCTGGACTGCTACCAATATGCGGACGATATCCAACTCCTTCTGCGCCTGGAGCAACGTCAATTCCAAACAATTTCACCCTATGTCTGGAACCTCTGTCGAACTGGCTACGTGCTAGCAGACTGAAGGTGAACCCGGCGAAGACTGAGATTCTCTGGCATGGCCACCCAGTAGGTCTGACTCATCCGCGACCCACCTTCGAAGGTGCCGCCCTATCTCCATCGACCACTGTTAAGAGCTTAGGTGTCGTCCTGGATTCACAGCTGACAATGGAAGCTCAGGTCGCTGCTGCCAGCAAACAGGCCTTTTTCCATCTACAACAAGTGAGGCAACTGCCACCCTACCTATCTGACGAGGCTCTGGCAACTGTCATCCATGCCACAGTCACGTCTAGGGTGGACTATTGCAACGCCCCGTATGTTGGCCTTCCTATATCTACGACCCGAAAGTTACGTATTGTTCAGAATGCGGCAGCCAGCTTACTCACAAGAAAGCCCATGAAATGCCATATAACACCAGTGCTGCAACATTTACATTGGCTTCCAACTGAGTACCGTGGCCTGTATAAGATGCTAGTTATGACCTTTAAAGTTCTTTACGGCCAGGGTCCATTGTACCTTAGGGACCGCCTCTCCTTCTCCCATCATTGGAGGTTGCAATGACCAGCCCAACGCGACTTACTCTATATACTGGGTCCTAGAGAAGTATACTTGGAAAGTACCAGACGCAGGGCTTTTTCTATTTCTACCCCTGCCTTATGGAATTCCTTGCCACCCTCTATGAGAGGCATGCATGACTTAGGGCCTTTTACTCTAGCACTTAAGACCTGGCTTTTTACTAGAGCATTCGATCTCTGTTGATTTTTAATTTCTGTATGTATGTATTTTATCTTTTACAATTTAGCTGTAAATCGCCTGGAGCATTCTCGGATGGAGGGCGATTAATAAGTAATTAAATATGATGATGATGATGATGATGATGATGATGATGATATTGCTTCCTCAGCTCAATTGCTTGGCTCCACCTCTTCCTGGAGGAGGGCAGAGCTTTTCCTTTTCCATTCTACCATCAAACTTTCTATCAGATAGACGTGAGAAAGAGACTTGGCTCTAAAGCCCTTAATTAAGCTACCTCTCATCACCAATTCTAAGGTTTTTACCCTTGGGACTCATACTTCACGCTCAGATCGCCCTGGACAACGTTGAGGAGACCCAAGCGCCTTCAAACCGGTCCTGTGGCATCAGAGGAAGGCTTCGTGTCTTCAAATATAGGCCATTGAAATTGGGGTTGTGATTATTCCGATATTCACAGCCGTTGAGAAAAGAGGGAACAGGAAAAGCTTCTCAGCTGCGAAATCTCCTTGGATCCAAGACAACCAGAGACTTGTATATTTTCCTTTACCCCTTTGAAACTTCCAGCTTATTGCCTCAAAGGGATAACTCTTTGTGAAGAATAAAACCTATTTTGAGTTATCTGCAGTGTTTTGGTCCTTGGGAGTTCCAGTTCTATAAAGGAAGGCAAGAAGCAATCCCCTGGGGGAAAGATGTCATGTCTATGTCTCTTTCACTAAGAGTTATAGCTCCCAGGCGCAACGGCATATCTATAAAGATCTTCTTTTACCTGTTGGTTCACAAGACTTCTGATCTTCCTCCAATCTATAGCCAGGAGCACAGGAGCAGGTTGCTTTCCCCGTTGGTCCATTCTTGCAGATCTGTTTGCAACCCCCATTGTTTGTTGAGCAGGAAGTATCTGGTGGGAGTTGAAGTGACATTTTAGTACAAGTTCAGCATCCCTTGTTCCAAAATCCAAACTCTAAAATGCTTCTGATCTTTCTTAGACCGCAAATCCCAGAATCTCATAGCCAACATGGCTGCTTCGAACCTAATTTGCAGACTGCTTGCCTTCTGCTGCCAGACAGATGGGTTTTAGAGTCCTTTCTTGGAATCTCACCCTGGGATTTGTGGTTGGTGAGGCCCCCACACTCTTTAGCAGAGAAGATTACTTGTAAAACTACATCTCACTGGATCCCATATCATTGAGCCGTTGAGTTCAAGCAATGGCAAAATGCATTCACTCTACAGCAAGCATGGACAAACTTTGGCCCTCCAGGAGATTTTAATTTCAACTCCCAAAATTCCTAACAACCAGTAGGCTGTTAGGAATTGTGGGAGTTGAAGGTCCTCCAGGTCAATCATAAGCCGGATCAGGGTATAGGGTGGCAACCTGTGCTGGATGGGGTTGCACTCCCCCTGAAGTCACAGGTCTGCAGCTTGGGTGTCCTCCTAGACTCATCGCTAACACTTGAAGCTCAGGCATTGGCTCAGGCGCTGGGAGGGCCTTTGCACAATTAAAACTCATGCGCCAGCTGCGACCGTACCTCGTGAAGTTGGATCTGGCCATGGCGGTCCATGCCTTAGTCACCTCTAGATTGGATTACTGCAATGCACTCTATGTGGGGCTGCCCTTGAAGACAGCTCGGAAATTTCAATTGGTTCAACGGGCGGCAGCGAGGCTACTAACTGGAGTGACTTACTGGGAGTGGTCAACCCCCCCCCCCCCCCCCGTTTAAGGAGCTCCATTGGCTGCTGTTCATCTTCCGGTCCCAATTCAAGGTGCAGGTTCTTACCTACAAAGCCCTGAATGGTTTAGGACCCACCTACCTGCGTGACCGCATTTCTGTTTACAAACCCATGCAATCTCTTTGTTCATCTGGAGAGGCCCTGCTCTCGCTTCCACCCCCTTTGCAGGCGCGATTGGTGGGGGACGAGGGAGAGGGCCTTCTCTATGGTGGCCCCCCGACTCTGGAGCTCTCTCTCTAAAGATATCAGACAAGCTCCCACTTTGGCAGTCTTTAGGAGGAGCTTGAAATGTGGCTGTTCCAGTGTGCCTTCCCTGAATGAAGGAAATAATGCCTGATCTGACCAATTTCCATCCATATGTCCTCTGAAGCACTTTATCCGTTGGATTGATCCCCCCATATCACTCTTTAAAACCCCCATACCTAGACATTTTTTAAAATTAAAATTAAAATTTTAATCTACATCTGGCCCGGCCATAATCTTTTCAAATCTTTAGTGTGTTATTGCTTATATGTTCAACTGTATTATTTATATTGTTTTACTTGCTTGCTTGCTTGTTGATATATTGTTGTAATTGTATTTGACGGGCTTGGCCTCATGTAAGCCGTCCCGAGTCCCTTTGGGGAGATGGTGGCAGGGTATAAATAAAGTTTTATTATTATTACTATTAAGCTCAAAACACATGGAGGGCCGAAGTTTGTCCATGTCTACTCTACAGTGTCAATGCACCCTTTGGCCTCATGTAAGCCACCCCGAGTCCCTTTGGGGAGATGGTGGCAGGGTGTAGTGAAATTGCTACTCTATGTTAAAGTTTTGGTGTATAGCTCTGTGTTTACATATGGCAGATAGGGAAGAATAGGCACAGACAGGGTAGCAACAGCAGAGATAGGATTCTTTTGCATATGTGAAGCCAATTGGTCATATGCAGATTAGTGTAGGCTCAGGATTTGAAAAGGCTGCTAGGCCAAAATGACAGTTGGGGGGAGCAGAGCTGAACATTCCAAAGGGGCGGAGCCAAGGTTCTGAAAGAGGCAGTTAGAGTGAGGGAGTTTGAAAATGACAGTAAGGAATCTGTGTGTGAAGAGGAGAGTTTGTTTTTTGAGTGCCTGATAGAAATAAGCAGTTATGAAGATGTGTTAAAGACTTCTGATATAGAGAAGCAGTTAGTTAAATAAAGCCCGAGTTTTAAGGAACATAAACAAGGCTAGTGTTGCCTTAGTTCAGAATATAATTCGGCCAAGAGTGTGTAAAGCAAGTAACAAGTGAATGTGAAACATTGATAGTTTATTCAGAAAAGTTAACCAAGTAAATGAAACTGACTGTAAGCCTCAAGATTGCAACAAAACACAAATGTAACCACAAGCGTTGGAGCCAAAAGTTATAAATAAACTGTGTTACCTTGTTATACACAAGAGTGTTTCATTGCCTGTGATATAAAGTACAAAGGTTTAACAGCATACAGAAAGTCCCAGCCAATATAAAAGAAGAAAATGAACCAAAATAAGGCAGCAAAGTGGTTTTTTAAAAAAAGAGGAAATAGTCTCTCTCCCTGGCCACACAGGGTATAAATAAAGTTTTATTATTATTTCTATCAAGCTCAAAACACATGGAGGGCCGAAGTTTGTCCATGTCTGCTCTACAGTGTCAATGCACCCCTTGAGAGCCTAGAGAGGCAATCAACAACTTGGCTTTTAAGTATTTAGTATTGAGAGATTCTGCTTTGAACAACAAATCCCAGAAGTGTCTAGCTCATTATGGTTGGAAATGTCTGGGATTTGTAGTTCAAAATAAAAGAGCTCTGGCTGGATATAGGCTGGTTTGATCAAATAAATAGCCAAGACTCAGGTTGCTGTAGTGGTTTCAATTTTGGACTGTGAAATTGGAGACCTGGGCTTGGAAATCCATTGGGTAGCCTTGGGCAAGTCACAGAGGAAGGCAAAGTCTCTGAACTAATCAGGCCAAGAAAAACCCTTGATAGGTTCACCTTGGGGTTGCCATCAGTTGGAAACAACTCCAAGGCACACAATAGCAACAAGGAGTAACCTACTGCACTACCAACATACCTATCTCACAGTTCTGTCCTTCATAACCAGCCCGGCAGGCACAAACGTAGTCACTGTTTTCAACATGACACCGCCCTCCGTTCAGGCAGAGATGCCATGTACATGGGTTGGCATAGTGGCCTTGGAAAGGAAGAAAGATTGGAGCAGAGTTGGAACCAGGAATGAAAAGCCCATTGGGCACTTGCTTTCAAAGAGCAGGACGTCATCCTGAATGGAACTGGTTTGGTCAAAAGCAAAGCAGAGGCAGATGCGGTTAATACTTGGATGGATGAGAGACCTGCAGGGAATCCCGGAGATTTAGAGGTAGGAAAGAATCCTATGGCATCTAACCACTCAACTATGCCTGGGGCAATCTTTTGTTGAGAGGTGATTAGATGTCCTTAATTGTTTCCCCTCTGTTGTTTTGCTGTTGTGATTTTTTAATTTTTTAATACTGGTATCCAGATTTTGTTCATTTTCATGGTTTCCTTTCTGTTGAAATTGTCCACTTGCTTGTGGATTTCAGTGGCTTGTCTGTGTAGTCTGACAAGGTGGTGGTGAGAGTGGTCCAGCATTTCTGTGTTCTCAAATAATATGCTGTGTCCAGGTTGGTTCATCAGATGCTTTGCTATGGCTGACTTCTCTGGTTGAAGTAGTCTGCAGTGCCTAATCACCTCTGAACAAAAGATTGCCCTAGGCACTGCCAGGCCATCAAATGCTAATCAAAGCGGTCAGTTGAAACATTCACACCTAGCTCCAACAGACAAGAGTTCTTTGCCCCACCCTGAATTGTGAGAATTTATCTCACAATTCAGCAGCAGATCAGTTGCACAACTTCAGCGCTTTCCAGTAGCTTCTTCCTACACAGTATTTTGAGTCAACTGCTTCCACAGACTGCAGTCACTCTGGAACTCTTTACAGACACTTGAGCACATGCCCGGCTATTGTCGGTTTTACCATTGTTTTCCTCCCAATCTAGACGACACTCCAAACCTACCACAGCATACGGTTATATCTTGTCTTAGTAGACAGGTTCTTTTAATCAATTACACAGAGCCTTCGGCAAACAGCATCACAGCATAAGGAGAGAGAGTATACACTGTACATGACTTCCTTATATACAATTCTGTACATTTACACATAGCAATCTCTGATTGGTTCCCAACTCATTGACTTAACTCAAACCTGGATTGCATCATCAACACTCATTTGGACCAGGCTAGAACACTTTCCCCAAATGATGTAGTCTGACATGGTGGTTGTGAGAGTGGTCCAGCATTTCTGTGTTCTCAAATAATATTCTGTGTCCAGGTTGGTCCATCCGATGCTGTGCTATGGCTGACTTCTCTGTTTGAAGTAGTCTGTAGTGCCTAATCACCCTCAACAAAAGATTGCCCTAAGCACTGCCAGGCCATCAAATGCTAATCAAAGCGGTCAGTTGAAACATTCACACCTAGCTCCAACAGACAAGAGTTCTTTGCCCCACCCTGATCATTCCACAGATATATTCCACATATAGTTCCAACAGACCTCACTACCTCTGAGGATGCTTGCCATAGATGCCCCACCCTGATCATTCCACAGATATATTCCACAGATATATAGTTCCAACAGACCTCACTACCTCTGAGGATGCTTGCCATAGATGCAGGCGAAATGTCAGGAGAGAATACCTTTAGAACATGGCCATATAGCCCGAAAAAACCTACAACAACCCAGTGATTCCGGCCATGAATGCCTTCGACAATATATGAATGTTGTTGTTGGTGCTATTACTATTATTAGTCATTCTGGACTCAAGTAAACTCAGAGCTGGGGGTCAAGGGGAGGGGTGTAGGAGATCAAACATACAAGCAAACAGTTTTTGCATTTGCAGCACTGCGTACGTGCTTGGCGTTTCCGTCTGTGGCATCCAAACTTTATTCAGCTCAGAGACCAAAGTACATTGGACATCAAAGTTGTTGCAACCGACCTTCTGAGAGTTCCTGTTTGAACCTTGCACCACTAATGATTTATGCTTGATATCCATTCTCAAAAGAAAACAACATACGTACCTCTGTATACCTTCCAAAATTCGACCTAAAAGGAAAAGGGTAAAATTAAAGTTAAATAAAAGGACAGAAGTGATGGATATGTTCACTGGAGGAGCTCCCAGTTCACTGGGATAGTAAACCAATCTGGGTTTTAGTCCAAACTTAATAATAATAATAATAATAATAATAATAATCTTTATTTATACCCCGCCACCATCTCCCCAAGGGACTCAGAGCGGCTTACATGGGGCCAAGCCCGACAACACATCAATAAACAAAAAAAGCAATAAACAACAAACAATGCAATTAATATAAGTCACATATAAACAATAAAACACAAAGACAGAGGTCCTCCTGGTCGATTGTAAACCAGACCGGGGTATAGGGTGGCAACCTCTGCTGGATGGGGTTACACTCCCCCTGAAGTCACAGGTCCGCAGTTTGGGGGTCCTCCTGGATTCTTCACTTATGTTTGAGGCTCAGGCGTCAGTGGTGGCCGGGAGGGCCTTTGCACAATTAAGACGCCAACTGCAACCGTACCTCAGGAAGGCGGATTTGGCCAAAGTAGTCCATGCCTTAGTCACCTCTAGACTGGATTACTGCAATGTACTCTACGTGGGGCTGCCCTTGAAAACGGCCAGGAAATTTCAGATGATCCAACGGGCGGCAGCCAGGTTGTTAACTGGTGCTCCTTACAGGGAGAGGTCATCCCTCCTGTTCAAGGAGCTCCATTGGCTGCCATTCATCTACCGGACCCAATTCAAAGTGCAGGTTCTTACCTACAAAGCCCTGAACGGTTTGGGACCCGCCTTCCTGCGTGACCACATCTCTGTATACGAACCCACATAATCCCTTCGATCATCCGGAGAGGCCCTGCTCTCAATCCCACCAGCATTGCAGGCGCGATTGGTAGGGACGAGAGAGAGGGCCTTTTCGGTGGTGGCCCCTCGACTCCGGAACTCACTCCCTAAAGACATCAGACAGGCTCCAACTCTGGCAGTCTTTAGGAGGAGCTTGAAGATGTGGCTGTTCCAGTGTGCCTTCCTGGAATAATGATCCCATAGAACTTTGCCCTCCAAAGCACTTTACATTTCTTTAGATCTGCTCGTATGCCCTTCCACAAACACCAGTATCACCTTTCGTCCATGTCCCAACATTATTTCCAATTTTAACTCTACATTTGGCCTTCTACATTTGTGTGTTGTCTTATTGATAATGTTGTGTATTCTATTGTTTATGTTTTTAATTGCTTGTATTGTTGTTATTATTGCTTGTATTGTTGTGTTTTGGCTTGGCCTCATGTAAGCCGCACTGAGTCCCTTGGGGAGATGATAGCAGGGTACAAATAAAGTGTTGTTGTTCTTGTTGTTGTTGTTGTTGTTGTTATTTAAAGATTTAAAACCCTATGGCCGGGCCGAATGTAATAGTTTAAGCTTAAAAAATAAATGCTGGGCATGAACAAAGGTAGGATGTATCTGGTAGGAGGGTTTTGAAAGAAATGAGGGAGCACAATTCAACGAATCGTTAAGGTGCTTCTGAGGACATTTTGCTGGGAATTTTTTCCCTATTCCGGGAAGGCACACTGGAACAGCCACGTTTTCAGGCCCCTCCTAAAGACTGCCAATATGAGGGCTTGCCTGATACCCTTGGGAAGTAAGTTCCAAAGACGAGGGGCCACTACCGTGAAGGCCCTCTCCCTCGTCCCCACTAATTGAGCCTGCGAGGGAGGTGGGAGCGTGAGTTTGCAGACGACACCAAATTGGGAGGGATAGCCAATACTCCAGAGGACAGGAGCAGGATTCAAAACGATCTTGACAGATTAGAGAGATGATTGGCCAAAACTAACATAATGATGTTCAACAGTGACAAATGCAAGATACTCCACTTTGGCAGGAAAAACGAAATGCAAAGATACAGAATGGGGGACAATGCCTGGCTCGAGAGCAGGACGTGTGAAAAAGATCTTGGAGTCCTCATGGACAACAAGTTAAACATGAGCCAACAATGTGATGTGGCGGCAAAAAAAGCCAATGGGATTTTGGCCTGCATCAATAGGAGCATAGTGTCTAGATCTAAGGAAGTAATGCTACCCCTCTATTCTGCATTGGTTAGACCACACCTGGAATATTGTGTCCAATTCTGGGCACCACAATTCAAGAGAGATATTGACAAGCTGGAATGTGTCCAGAGGAGGGCGACTAAAATGATCAAGGGTCTGGAGAACAAGCCCTACGAGGAGCGGCTTAGGGAACTGGGCATGTTTAGCCTGAAGAAGAGAAGGTTGAGAGGAGATATGATAGCCATGTATAAATATGTGAGAGGAAGCCACAGGGAGGAGGAAGCAAGCTTGTTTTCTGCTTCCTTGGAGACTAGGACATGGAACAATGGCTTCAAACTACAAGAGAGGAGATTCCATCTGAACATTAGGAAGAACTTCCTGACTGTGAGAGCCGTTCAGCAGTGGAACTCTCTGCCCCAGAGTGTGGTGGAGGCTCCTTCCTTGGAAGCTTTTAAGCAGAGGCTGGATGGCCATCTGTCAGGGGTGATTTGAATGCAATATTCCTGCTTCTTGGCAGGGGGTTGGACTGGATGGCCCATGAGGTCTCTTCCAACTCTTTGATTCTATGATTCTATGATCCTATGATTCTCCAGATGATCATGTGGGTTCGTACACAGGAATGCGGTCACGCAGGTAGGCGGGTCCCAAACCGTTCAGGGCTTTGTAGGTAAGAACCTGCACCTTGAATTTGGACCGGAAAATGAACGGCAGCCAATGGAGCTCCTTAATAATTAAGGTGCTTCTGAGGACATTTTTCTGGGAATCATTTCCTATTCAGGGAAGGCACACTGGAACAGCCAATGTGGGGGCTTGCCTGATATTCTTGGGAAGTAAGTTCCAACTGATGGGGGGTCACCACTGAGAAGGCCCTCTCCCTCGTCCCCAACAATCGCGCCTGCGAGGGGGGGGGAGCGAGAGCAGGGCCTCTCCAGATGATCAAAGAGATCGTGTGGGTTCGTAAACAGAAATGCAGTCATGCAGGTAGGCGGGTCCCAAACCGTTCAGGGCTTTGTAGGTAAGAACCTGCATCTTGAATTGGGACAGGAAAATGAACGGTAGCCAATGGAGCTCCTTAAACAGGGGGGTTGACCACTCCCTGTAAGTCGCCCTAGTTAGTAACCTGGCTGCTGCCTGTTGTACCAATTGGAATTTCCGAGCTGTCTTCAAGGGCAGCCCCACGTAGAGTACATTACAGTAATCCAATCTGGAGGTGACTAAGGCATGGACCACCCTGGCCAGATCCGACTTCACGAGGTTCGGTCGCAGCTGGCACATGAGTCTTGATTGTGCGAACCGCCAACGCCTGAGCTTCAAGCATAAGTGATGAGTCTAGGAGGAAACCCAAGCTGTGGACCTGTGACTTCAGGGGTTGCGCAACCCCATCAAGCACAGGTTGCCACCCTATACCCCGATCAGGTTTACGATCTATCAGAAGGACCTCTGTCTTGTCAGGATTGATCCTCAGCTTATTCATCCTCATCCAGACAGCACAGCGGCCAGGCACCCGTCCCATACCCGAGGGGCTTCCTTGGAATTAGGTGGAAAAGCGTAGTAGAGTTGGGCATCATCTGCGTAGAGATGGCACCCAACTCCAAAACTCCGGATGACCTCTCCCAGCGGTTTCATGTAGATGTTAAAAAGCATGGAAGACAGAATGGAACCTATCCAAGGCACTGGAATTATTTGGATAGCTCAGTACCTTGGATAGTTTGTTTTAAGTTCAGATTAAAACCTGGAGCGGATTTGCAGATTCACAAAGAAGGGTGCATCTACATTGGGAAATGAATGCAGTTTGACACCACTTGAACTGCCATGGCTCAATGCTATGGGACCCTGGGAGTTGTAGCTTTGCAAGGTCTTGAACCTTCTCTGCAAAAGTAATCATTCCTCACCAACTACCCAGTCCCAGTTTGGGAGATAGATAGATAGATAGATAGATAGATAGATAGATAGACAGACAGAGAGAGAGAGAGAGAGAGAGAGAGAGATAGATAGATAGATAGATAGATAGATGATAGGAAGATAGATAGATAGATAGATAGATAGAGAGAGAGATAGAGAGATAGAGAGATAGATGATAGATAGATAGATAGATAGATAGATAGGTAGATAGGTAGATAGATAGATAGATAGATAGAGAGAGAGAGAGATGATAGAAAAATAGATAGGTAGGTAGGTAGATAGAGAGATAGATAGATAGATAGATAGGTAGGTAGATAGGTAGATAGATAGATAGATAGATAGAGCCATCATAGACCCTATGCTGTAGCATTGATGCACTTTGACGGAGCTTTAATCGCCTTGGCTCAATGCTAGGGCATATGGAAGCAGTAGTTTTAAAATGTCTTTTGCCTTCTCTGTCAAAGATGCTGATGCCTCACCAAACTACATCTCCCAGGATTCCATAGCATTGACCCAAGGCAGTTAGAGTGGCATCAAACTGCATTAAGTCTATATTGTAGATACGTTCTCAAGAAAGCACCCAAAGGTCAGGTTTTGAGACATCTCACCGTTTTCTTGTCGTCCTCAAAGACTTCCCTCGCTTCTTCATAATCGCATATTTCTTCGATACATTCGCGTTCAAGGTTTCCTTGACGGATCTCCTCCAGAAATCCAGAATTGTGCCTTTTATACCGGTACAAAACATTGCTCGCTGCCTCCTGGTTGATAAAAACTTCCAACATGAAAAGAAAGAAGAGACAAATGGTATCATTGCTCTATGCAGAAATCAAAGCCAGGAAACAAAGTGTGTGTGTGTGTGTGTGTGTATACACACACGCGCGCACACACACACATATCTTCTATATACTGCATATACTCGAGTAGAAGCCTAGTTTTTCAGCCCCGTTTTTAGGCTGAAAAAGCTCCCCTCAGCTTATACTTGAGCCAAGGTTATTTATTATTTTACTCTGTTATTAGTCTTATATTTATGTTATTACTCTATTATTATTTTTTACATTTATCATTTTACAATATCATTATTGATATTATTACATTGACATTATTTTACTCTATTATTTTTCTTACATTTATTATTTTACTCTATTTATTATTGTTATTAAATTTATTATTTTATTATTTATTATTACTGGAAGGATACGTAAGCACATTTACACTGAAGGAGGCGAGAATAATGGTTTCATCAGAGCTGGGCAGTCATACGTTACAGTTTTATGTAAATATTCAAAAACATTTAACATACTGGTATCTCAATTAATGTACTTTTATTGGTATCTAGTTTTATTTTGAAATTGACCAGTAGCTGCTGCATTTCCCAGTCTCGGCTTATATTTGAGTCAATACATTTTCCCAGTTTTTGTGGTAAAATTAGGTGCCTTGGCTTATATCCGAGTTGGCTTATACTCGAGTATATACGGTATATAAAAATGCTCTGTGCATAATGAGTACCTAAGAAACAAAAAACCCAATGAACAAAATCACACCAAATTGGGCAACAAAATGTCTCACAACACAAGGAGTGACCATCACTCAAAACATTATGATTTTGTCATTTGGGAGTTGTAGTTGCTGGGATTTATAGTTCACCTACAATCAAAGAGTATCCTGAACTCCATCAATGATGGAATTGAACCAAACTTGGCACAGAGGACTCCCATCACCAACAGAAAATACTGGAAGGGTTTGTTGGGCAGGGTCCTTTGGTTTTGGAGTTATAGTTCACCTACATCCAAAGATGACTGTGGACTCAAACAATGATGGATGTTGACCAAACTTGGCACAAGCACTCAGTATGCCCAAATATGAACATAGATGGAGTTTGGGGGAAATAGGCTTTGACATTTGGGAGTTGTAGTCACTGGGATTCACAGTTCACCTACAATCAAAGAGCATTCTGAACCCCACGAACGACAGAATCGGGGCAAACTTCCCACACAGAACCCCCATGAGCAACAGAAAATACTCAAGGCCATCCAGCCCAACTCCCTTCACCAGGGCAAGAAAACGTAATCAAAGTCCTCCTGACAAAGAGCCATCCAGCCATAGATAGAGATAGATAGATAGATAGATAGATAGATATGATTCACACACAGATATAGCATCATAGATTGGAAAGGGACCCCTAAAGAAGGACAATGATATGTTGCATGTTCCAGGGTGGACAAACCAGACACTCTCCACATCAACACTGACAAAGAAACAGCAAGAAATACTGTTTACCCTCAAATATAAAGAAATTACATATATTAGAAACCAACACTTTCTCATTACTTTATCACCAGACTGGGCCACAGCAACACATGGCAGGGGACAGCTAGTATTCTATGAAAATATATCTTGTAAGCCACTCTGAGTCCCCTTCGGGTTGAGAAGGGCAGTATATAAATGCTGTAAATAAATACATAATAAATAAATATATTCAGGATTTCATTGGCAATAGAAGTTTGGCCAGATTTGATATCAGTGTTTAGGGAAGCAACTCATTTTGGACTACAAAGCCCATAATCCCCCAGTCAATGCAGATATTGAGATTATTGATTGATTAATGCACTGTGGAGATTGAAGAAGTTAGTTTTATGGCCTAAAAAAATCCCCATTCATTGGGTTTTCTGCCGTGTAAGTGTAAACCAAAAGAAGTAACTTCTCCAAGCTCCATTCTCTTTGCAAGCTACTAGCATTTGGGCTTTTAAAATTACTTGTAAAGTATCGACCCCTTTATACAAATCTCTTGTTAAGTTGAAAATGTACCAACCTGCACATCTGGTGTGGAAAACAGAGCCCAGGAGAAACACCGCAAGCAAGAAGGTGACGCTTGCCATTTTCGGGAAATGGTGAGCCGCTTTTTCTGACTAACGGTGAAATTGGAACTTATGGCTCAATCCTTCCAAAGGGCAGGTACATATTTGTTTTGACTCGAGTTCAGAGGTCAGATATTCACTAACTCTGTAAAACTACAACTCTCAGGATTCTATAGTAGACTTGTGTGTGGAATTAGTTTCTTCTGACTCCTCCGTTTCTTTCTGTACCTTTGGTACTTTGGGAGCCCGTAACGGTAAGGGCCCTCCTGGTACGCAAACCTGCCTGACATGAAAGCAAGTAGTAGCCGATCTTGGCTCCTCCTCTGCTTTTTGGTAAAACTATTTATTTATTGGGTTGTTGTAGGTTTCTTCAGGCTATATGGCCATGTTCTAGAGGCATTCTCTCCTGACGTTTTGCCTGCATCTATGGCAAGCATCCTCACAAGTAGTGAAGTCTGTTGGAACTAGGAAAATGGGATTATATATCTGTGGAAAGACCAGGGTGGGGCAAAGAACACTTGTCTGCTGGAGCTAGGTGTGAATGTTTTAAGTGACCACCTTGATTAGTTAAAACATTCAGGAAAGAATGCCTCTAGAACATGGCCATATAGCCCGAAAAAACCTACAACAACCCAGTGATTCCGGCCATGAAATCCTCAACAATATATGTATTTATTTATATATTTTATTTACGACATTTCTACCCCGCCTTTCTCACCTCGGAGGGGACTCAAGGTGGCTTTACACACAGGCAACAATTCAATGCCTTAAAACATAATGTACACTTAAATAAATATTAAAATGCAATTGAAAAGTACATTAAAAATAATTAAAACAGTTACAAACAATATATTCAGAGTTAAACACATAATCTGTGAGTGTAATCTGAGCCATTCCAATGGTCAGTGCACGTTGTTCCAAGTCTTCTCGAAAGGCTACGTCACAAAGCCACGTTTTCACTCTCTTGCAGAAGGCAAGGAGGGAGGAGGTTGATCTAATATCCCTGGAAAGGGAATTCCACAATCGAGGGGCCACCACTGAGAAGGCTCTGTCTCTTGTCTCCGCCAATCTTGCCTGCGAGGGAGGCGAAAGCAAGAGCAAGGCCACCCCAGATGTGGTGGTTCATAAATGGAATAAATCCCAGTTCAAGTTATCAAAGGCCTTCTCTATTGGGTGGCCATTAATCCAGATCCTGGCCCTCTGTGTCCATAAATTGCATGAATTTCCTTCTTAAAGTGGTGGCCTATGTCAATTTCCTCCATTAAAAGATGGAAGAAGTCCCACTTCAAGTTATCAAAGGCCTTCTCTGCGTTTAGCACAAGGAAGGCCACTTCTGTCTGATGGTTTTCTTTGTAGTCTATGATCGTCCTGACGTTGTCTTTGAGATGTCTGTCGGGTATAAATCCACTTTGGTGCACTCCAATCCACTCCTTCAGCCAGATTTTGAGTCGTTCGGCCAATATAATCATAGAATCATAGACTCATAGAATCATAGAGTTGGAAGAGACCTCATGGGCCATCCAGTCCAACCCCCTGCCAAGAAGCAGGAATATTGCATTCAAATCCCCCTAACAGATGGCCATCCAGCCATTTAAAGCTTCCAAAGAAGGAGCCTCCACCACACTCCGGGGCAGAGAGTTCCACTGCTGAACAGCTCTCACAGTCAGGAAGTTCTTCCACGTGTTCAGATGGAATCTCCTCTCTTGTAGTTTGAAGCCATTGTTCCGCGTCCTAGTCTCCAGGGAAGCAGAAAACAAGCTTGCTCCCTCCTCCTTGTGACTTCCTCTCACATATTTATACATGGCTATCATATCTCCTCTCAGCCTTCACTTCTTCAGGCTAAACATGCTCAGCTCTTTAAGCCTCTCCTGATTGGGCTTGTTCCACAGACCCTTGATAATTTTAGTCGCCCTCCTCTGGACACTTTCCAGCTTGTCAATATCTCTCTTCAATTGTGGTGCCCAGAATTGGACACAATATTTCAGGTGTGGTCTAACCAAAGCGGAATAGAGGAGTAGCATGACTTCGCTTGATCTAGACACTATCCTCCTATTGATGCAGGCCAAAATTCCATTGGCTATTTTTGCTGCCACATCACATTGTTGGCTTATGTTTAACTTGTTGTCCAAGACCTTTTTCACACGTACTGCTCTCGAGCCAGGCATTGTCCCCCATTCTGTATCTTTGCATTTCGTTTTTTCTGCCTAAGTGGAGTATCTTGCGTTTGGCACTGTTGAACTTCATTTTGTTAGGTTTGGCCAATCATCTCTCTAATCTGTCAAGATCATTTTGAATTCTGCTCCTGTCCTCTGGAGTATTGGCTATCCCTCCCAATTTGGTGTCATCTGCAAACTTGATGATCATGCCTTTCTAACCCTTCATCTAAATCATTAATAAAGATGTTGAGGTGGACCGGGCCCAGAACGGAACGCTGCTTCTGGCACTCCGCTTGTCACTTCTTTCCAGGATGAAGAGGAAGCCTTGGGGAGAATCACCTTCTGGGTTCATCCATTTAACCAATTACAGATCCACCTCACCGTAGTTTTGCCTAGCCCACATTAGACTAGTTTGTTTGCCAGAAGGTCATGAGGGACTTTGTCGAAGGCCTTACTGAAATCCAGGTATGCTACATCCATGGCATCTTTCAAATTCTTTCTTTCTTTTATCCTTGCAGAACACCAAACTCTCTGATCCAGGTGGCAATCCTGACATATCTGCCCTCTATGATCAAAGATTGCCTCTTCCTCTGGGTTGCTTGTTAGCACATTCCTTTTGCTTTCCCTATCTACCATCTCAAGCTGGTTCATATCTGAATGTCTCAAAACATCTCTGCCTTGGGAACTAGGCATCCCAGAATCCTTTCTTTCACTTTGACCAGCTGTATTTTCTAGGTCATCTTCTGCATTCACAAACCCCTGAGAATCTACAGAGTCCTGTTCATTAAAATCAAACATTGAAACCTCTGCTGCAGGGTCCTGCTCTGAAGGGTACTGAACATAATCGTATGCTTGAGAAACAATCCCAGGCTGGACTCCTCTACCTCTCCTCTTCCTCTTTCGTACCTGGAAGTGAGAAGCCTCCTTAAAATGCCTTGGAAAGAGTGCGTGTGGCTGGAAGAAAAGCACACACACCTGCCTGCAACCGATCACCTCTCCTCTAGAGTAGAAACAGGTAAGAAGAAGCCTCCTTAAAGTGCATGCCTGCCTACAGCTGAGCGCCTTTCCTCTAGAGTAGAAACAGGTAAGAAGAAGCCTCCTTGAAGTGCACACCTGCCTACAGCTGAACGCCTCTCCTCTAGAGTAGAAACAGGTAAGAAGAAGCCTCCTTAAAGTTCACACCTGCCTACAGCTGAGCGCCTCTCCTCTAGAGTAGAAACAGGTAAGAAGAAGCCTCCTTAAAGTGCACACCTGCCTACAGCTGAGCGCCTCTCCTCTAGAGTAGAAACAGGTAAGAAGACGCCTCCTTAAAGTGCACACCTGCCTACAGCTGAGCGCCTCTCCTCTAGAGTAGAAACAGGTAAGAAGAAGCCTCCTTAAAGTGCACACCTGCCTACAGCTGAGCGCCTCTCCTCTAGAGTAGAAACAGGTAAGAAGAAGCCTCCTTAAAGTGCACACCTGCCTACAGCTGAGCGCCTCTCCTCTAGAGTAGAAACAGGTAAGAAGAAGCCTCCTTAAAGTTCACACCTGCCTACAGCTGAGCGCCTCTCCTCTAGAGCAGAAACAGGTAAGAAGCCTCCTTAAAGTGCACACCTGCCTACAGCTGAGCGCCTCTCCTCTAGAGTAGAAAAAAAGGTAAGAAGAAGCCTCCTTAAAGTGCACACCTGCCTACAGCTGAGCGCCTCTCCTCTAGAGTAGAAACAGGTAAGAAGAAGCCTCCTTAAAGTGCACAGCTGCCTACAGCTGAGCGCCTTTCCTCTAGAGTAGAAACAGGTAAGAAGAAGCCTCTTAAAGTTCACACCTGCCTACAGCTGAGCACCTCTCCTCTAGAGTAGAAACAGGTAAGAAGAAGCCTCCTTAAAGTGCACACCTGTCTACAGCTGAGCGCCTCTCCTCTAGAGTAGAAACAGGTAAGAAGGAAGCCTCCTTAAAGTGCACACCTGCCTACAGCTGAGTGCCTCTCCTCTAGAGTAGAAACAGGTAAGAAGAAGCCTCCTTAAAGTGCACACCTGCCTATAGATGAGCACTTCTACTCTAGAGTAGAAACAGATAAGAAGCCTCCTTAAAGTGCACACCTGCCTACAGCTGAGCGCCTCTCCTCTAGAGCAAAAAACAGCTTTAAGGACTTCCCTCCTTTCAATGTCTTGGAAAGAGTGCATGTGGCATGCAGGTCTGGGAGAGAAAGCACACGCTTGCCTGCAGTGCGTCTCCTCTAGAGAAAACAGCTTAAAAGCCTAAAATGATAGGGAGGGGAGCCCAGGAAGCCCCCCCCCCCCCATAATGGGGCTGACAGAAAACGGATATTAAGCACCCCAGAGCAAAGACAGATATCTGCCCTCCCAAATTTGGGAGGGTCCCCAAAAATGGATCAGGACATGGAAATGGGGTTAACGGTTTGCCCCAAATGCCAATCCTATTCTATAGCATGGAGTCATGGCATCAAACTGCATTCATTCAGCTATGTAGATGCACCCAAAGAAACTTGTTACGTCTTCAGGATTAAGTCTACAACCCAAACAGGATGCTTCATTCCTCTCCAGACATTGAGTTATTTTGGAGAGGTAAATGTCAAAAAGTGAAGCCATACCTGGCGGATCGACAAAAATAAAAATGCATGTCAAAGAGAGGGATGAATGGGGGGGAAAGCCCTTTGAAATCTCCCAGTTCAAAGGCAGCTCCCCTGGATGAGCAATGCCAAGCCCTGTTGAAAGGCTCCAATGCTGTGAGTAAATATGATGATTAATTCATCACAATGAGCCCCTTCTGCAGAGAAAAAGCTAATAATGTTCAATGTGGTCCTTATAAAAAAAAACAAAAACAAATGTCTTCTAAAATGTTGTTTGCATCTGCTGGCAACTGCCTCTTCTGGAAAGAGACGCAGGCGCACAGAGGGCGTCTGAGCTGGTGAGGAAATTATATTTAGATTTCCACAGCCCTCCTTTTGGCACCTTTGGGGTGTCTTGAATGTATTCAATGGATGGAGTGTGCAAGCAAGAAGCTCGTAAACATTTGCTGTATGTATAGCGGAGGTCTGCATTTTTGAAATGGGTGAAGGCATTGTTGGGTGCGCTTATAGAATCCTGGGAGATGTAGTTTTACAAGGCCTTCTCTGCCAAAGGGGTGTAGTGCCTCACCAAACTACAACTCCTTGGTACCATTTGAACCATGGCAGGGAAAGTGGTGCCAAACTACATTCATTTTGTACTCTGGGAACCTCCAAAGATTGCTGCTGTTCCTCAAGTCTTTTGAATCATAGAATCATAGAGTTGGAAGGGACCTCATGGGCCATCCAGTCCAACCCTCTGCCAAGAAGCAGGAAAATTGTATTCAAAGCACCCCTGACAGATGGCCATCCAGCCTCTGTTTAAAAGCTTCCAAAGAAGGAGATTGGTCTGCACATTGCACCTATCTCCAAAAACGTATCTATTTCACCTGCCATGCCCAGCATTTTAATATTTTTAATTATTACATTGGCCCGGCCTTAGTTTTAAATGGGTCATAGTGTTACTGTCTAATGTTATTTGCTATTGTTTAAATGTTTATTGCTTTTTTATGAGTTAATTTGTTGTATTTGTGATGCTGTTGTTTTTGTTGTGTTTGGGCCTCGGCCTCTGTAAGCCGCACCGAGTCCTTCGGGAGATGTTGGCAGGGTACAAATAAAGTATTATTATTATTATTATTATTATTATTATTATTATTATTATGGAGCCTCCACCACACTCCAGGTAGAGAGTTCCACTGCTGAATGGCTCTCACAGTCAGGAAGTTCTTCCGAATCTTCAGATGGAATCTCCTCTCTTGTAGTTTGAAGCCATTGTTTCGCGTCCTAGTCTCCAAGGAAGCAGAAAACAAGCTTGCTCCCTCCTCCCTGTGGCTTCCTCTCACATATTTATACATGGCTATTGTGTTTCCTCTCAGCCTTCTCTTCTTCAGGCTAAACATGCCCAGATCCTCAAGCTGCTCCTCATAGGGGTTGTTCTCCAGACCCTTGATAATTTTAGTCGCCCTCCTCTGGGCACATTCCAGCTTGTCAATATCTCTCTTGAATTGTGGTGCCCAGAATTGGACACAGTATTCCAGGTGTGGTCTAACCAAGGCGGAATAGAGCATGGGGAGCATGACTTCCCTGGATCCAGACACTAGACTCCTATTGATGTAGGCCAACATCCCATTGGCTTTTTTTTGCTGCCACATCTAGGGCTGGGCAACCACGGGAAAAATTTGTTTCTAAACTCGATTCGTTTTTAGGGGGTTTTTGCGTTTCGTTTTTTAAAAGAATTCCGAAAATTTTCTTTAAAAAAGTTCGAAATATACAAAATTTCAGAAAATTACGAAACAATTACGAAACAATTACGAATCGATTCGTTAATGGCGGACGCGATTGCGCAATACGCTAAAAAAACCTCCAAATGGGACCGGGGGAACTTCTGAAGCTTCCCTCTCCCTCTGTTGTTGACTGTTGGTGTGATATTTATAATTTTGTTTCACTTATTAAAACAAACAACAACTATAAAACTTGCACCAGACATGCGGAAATAATAACAAAACGATTTCGAAACGATTTCGAAACAATTACGAAATGAATTGAAAAATTCGTTTCGATTTTTAGTTGCTCCTGAATGGTTCAATATCGGATCGTAAGCTAATTTAAATACGAATCAATAACGATTACGAAATTAACGAACGAAACCGTCCAGCCCTAGCCACATCACATTGTTGGCTCATGTTTAACTTGTTATCCACAAGGACTCCAAGATCTTTTTCACACATACTGCTCTTAAGCCAGGCGTCCCCCATTTTTTATCTTTGCATTTCGTTTTTTTCTGCCTAAGTTGAATATTTTGCATTTGTCACTGTTGAACTTTATTTTGTTAATTTTGGCCCATCATCTCTATAAGCTGTCAAGATCATTTTGAATCCTGCTCCTGTCCTCTGAAGTATTGGCTCCCCCTCCCAATTTGGTGTTGTCTGAAAACTTGATGATCCTGCCTTCTAACCCTTCGTCTAAGTCATTAATAAAGATGTTAAAGAGGACCGGGCCCAGGACGGAATCCTGCTTGTGACACTCCGTTCGTCACTTCTTTCCAGGATGAAGAGGAAGCATTGGGGAGAAGCACCCTCTGGGTTTGTCCACTTAGTCAATTAGAGATCCACCTTGACCAACAGAAAACACTGGAAGGGTTTGGTTTGCATTGACTTTCAATGAGTCCAAGTTGATTTCATATAAATTCTTACATGTACACGACTTTTCAAACATTTTCAATAGACTTGGGCATTTGATGCAGAAATGCCCTTAATTTTGATCTAGTTTAGATGTTTAGCACTTTTGAAGTGAGTTCTGACATGCCTGCTTATGCCCCCCCCCCCCCCCGCCAATATTAAGAATCATAGAATCAAAGAGTTGGAAGAGACTTCATGGGCCATCCAGTCCAACCCCCTGCCAAGAAGCAGGAATATTGCATTCAAATCACCCCTGACAAATGGCCATCCAGCCTCTGCTTAAAAAGCTTCCAAAGAAGGAGCCTCCACCACACTCCGGGGCAGAGAGTTCCACTGCTGAACGGCTCTCACAGTCAGGAAGTTCTTCCTAATGAATTTCAATCAAAAGGAGCCTGTGATTCTTAAGTTTGAGATGTGTTGAGATGTAGCTGTGATGGATATAAAATTTGCAGGGCAACCAAGCCTTGCTGAGAGGTGAAGCCAAATATGTTGGCACGCTTCTCCAGCCAATCAGGGCTGACGGAGGAGGGAGGGGGAGGCAGAGGCGGAGATCGCTCAAAAATGTTGTTGTTCAAAACTTGGAAAATTTGCCAAAAATCCTTGGATAAGTCAAACACTTCTGAAATTTGGTGAGCTAACAGTAGCTCAAAAAAAATGAGAGAGAGAGAAGCCCCTCAAGTTTCCCCACTGACAGTAATGTTTTCCTTAATGTGCATGTGCAACTGCCATTAATGAAGTACATCAAAATCGATCCGATCCGCCATTTCGCAGATACGGGGCCCCGAGGGGTTTCCGTATCCGCGGTTTGGAGGAGCGCAGATTCGGCTTCCCCGAGATGCCGGGGAGGCATCCTGGGCAGACTTGCAGTCAAGTTTCCCCACTGACAGTAATGTTTTCCTTAATGTGCATGCGCAACCGCCATTAATGAAGTACATCAAAATCGATTCCAATCCGCCATTTCGCGGATACGGGCCCCCGAGGGGTTTCCGTATCCCGTGGTTTGGAGGAGCGCAGATTCGGCTTCCCCGAGATGCCGGGGAGGCATCCTGGGCAGACTTGCAATCAATTTTCCCCACTGACAGTAATGTTTTCCTTAATGTGCATGCGCAACCGCCAATAATGAAGTACATCAAAATCGAGCCGATCCGCCATTTCGCGGATACGGGGGCCTGAGGGATTTCCGTATCCGCGGTTTGGAGGAGCGCAGATTCGGCTTCCCCGAGATGCCGGGGAGGCATTCTGGGCAGACTTGCAGTCAAGTTTCCCCACTGACAGTAATGTTTTCCTTAATGTGCATGCGCAACCGCCATTAATGAAGTACATCAAAATCGAGCCGATCCGCCATTTCACGGATACGGGGGGCCCGAGGGGTTTCCATATCTGCGGTTTGGAGGAGCGCAGATTCGGCTTCCCCGAGATGCCGGGGAGGCATCCTGGGCAGACTTGCAGTCAAGTTTCCCCACTGACAGTAATGTTTTCCTTAATGTGCATGCGCAACTGCCATTAATGAAGTACATCAAAATCGAGCCGATCCGCCATTTCGCGGATACAGGGGCCCGAGGGGTTTCCGTATCCGCGGTTTGGAGGAGCGCAGATTCGGTTTCCCCGAGATGCCGGGGAGGCATCCTGGGCAGACTTGCAGACAAGTTTCCCCACTGACAGTAATGTTTTCCTTAATGTGCATGCGCAACTGCCATTAATGAAGTACATCAAAATCGAGCCGATCCGCCATTTCGTGGATACGGGGCCCCGAGGGGTTTCCATATCCGTGGTTTGGAGGAGCGCAGATTTGGCTTCCCCGAGATGTCGGGGAGGCATCCTGGGCAGACTTGCAGTCAAGTTTCCCCACTGACAGTAATGTTTTCCTTAATGTGCATGCGCAACCGCCATTAATGAAGTACATCAAAATCGAGCCGATCCGCCATTTCGCGGATACGGGGCCCCGAGGGGTTTCTGTATCCGTGGTTTGGAGGAGCGCAGATTCGGCTTCCTCGAAATGCCGGGGAGGCATCCTGGGCAGACTTGCAGTCTCCCGCAGCCCAGAAAAGGTTAGTTTCATGCACTTTGATAGTTTCAGGCAAGAAGGGGACAATTTGATTAGTCTTTATTGAGGGATTGGTTACATAGTTGGGGCTGGCAAAAGGAGTGAAAGGAGAGAGCATACGGCTGTAAGGAGTCCCTGGTTGAGGTTGCTGCTGGGGCACATTTCATCAGTTTGACCCAACTTGGCATTCAGGAACTGTGAAACTCCCTGCGGCTGGTCAGATCAGCTTGAAAGCAGGGGTCTGGGATGCCATCAATGACAGAAGGAAGGAAGGAAGGAGGACAAGAAGGAAAGAAATGGAAAAAAGGGAGGGGAAAAGTAAAGGAGGGGAAAAAGAGAAAGGAAGGGGGGAGTATAAAGAACCTAAAGAGGCTCAGAAACACTTTTGAGAGGCAATAATTTTTGGAGCATGGATAAATGAATCTGTGGATATCGAATCCGTGGATAACGGGGCCGCGGTGCATTTATGACTCGGAGTTCTCCATCTCTCTCTGAGTGACACCTTTGAAGACAGACATTGACAAAAGGGAATGTGTCCTCCGGAGATGCTTTGATTTCCTTTTCTAGCACGCACCTTCAGACGGCTGATCGCTCCATCTATTCTGGCAGCCCTTAGCTTTGCAAATAAACCCCATCTCTCTGCCCTCTGGTGGAGAATATCAAATATAGGAATATCCCATACAGGTTTTGGATTGCACGGCAGGCAGGCAGGGATCCTCTCTCCTTTTCTTCCCTTCTTTCCATCCTTCTCATAGTGAGCTGACCTACTTCTGTACATTTGCATCTTAAAAGGAAGAATTAATTGCATGGCTCTATGAAAAAAAAGAAAGAAAAGATACGAAAAAGGAGCCAAGGCACCCTCTCTATGCAAAAGTACGAAGCCACTTACACCTCTCACCTTACCATCTGGTTTTTTCTCTTCCTCTTAAACCTCACATAGGTTCTTTTTCTGTATAACAACATAGCAACAGCTGAGGCCCAAAAAGTATTGAACCTGAAGGTTTGATCTGGAGTTGACATTTAAGATGACACTCAACAAAGGGTGCATCTACACCAGGTATGGGCAAACCCAGGCCCAGGGGGCAGATGTGGTCCCTTGGCCTCTTTTCTCAGGCCCTCCTAACTCTCTCTATCCTTCCTTCTCCCTTCCTTCCTTTCCTCCCTCTTTCTTCCCCCCCGCCCTCCTTTCCTTTCACCCTTCCTTCCCTCTTTCCTCCCTCCTTCCCTCTCTCTCTCTTCCTTCCTTCCTTCCTTCCCTTTTGTCTTCCTTTCCCTCTTTCCTCCCTCCACTCCCTCCCCTCCCTCCCTCCCTCCCTCCCTCCCTCCCTCCCTCCCTTCCTTCCTTCCTTCCTTCCTTCCTTCCTCCCTTCCTCCCTTCCTTCCTTCCTTCCTTTTTGTCTTTCCTTCCTACTTTCCCTTTTGTCTTTCTTTCTCTCTTTCCTCCCTCCCTCCCTCGCCTTCCTTCCCTCCCTCCTTCCTTCCCTTTTGTCTTCCCTTCCCTCTTTCCTCCCTCGTTCCCCTTCCTTCCTTCCCTTTTGTCTTTCCTTTCTACTTTCCCTTTTGTCTTTCTTCTCTCCTCCCTCCCTCCCTCCCTCGCTTCCTTCCTCCCTCCCTCCCTCCCTCCCTCCCTTCCTTCCTTCCTTCCTTCCTTCCTTTTTGTCTTTCCTTCCTACTTTCCCTTTTGTCTTTCTTTCTCTCTTTCCTCCCTCCCTCCCTTGCCTTCCTTCCCTCCCTCCTTCCTTCCCTTTTGTCTTCCCTCTTTCCTCCCTCGTTCCCCTTCCTTCCCTTTTGTCTTTCCTTTCTACTTTCCCTTTTGTCTTTCTTCTCTCCTCCCTCCCTCCCTCGCTTCCTTCCTTCCTTCCTTCCCTCCTTCCTTCCCTTTTGTCTTCCCTTCCCTCTTTCCTCCCTTGTTCCCCTTCCTTCCTTCCCTTTTGTCTTTCCTTCCTACTTTCCCTTTTGTCTTTCCTTCTCTCTTTCCTCCCTCCCTCTCTCCCTCCCTCGCCTTCCTTCTTTCCTTCCTTCCCTTTTGTCTTTCCTTCCTACTTTCCCTTTTGTCTTCCCTTCCCTCCCTCCCTCCCTCCCTCCCTCCCTCCCTCCCTTCCTTCCTTCCTTCCTTTTTGTCTTTCCTCAGGCAGTTCTTTTACCACTGTCATTATAGACCAGTGCTTCTCAACCTTTCTCATGCTGCGACCCCTTAATACTCTTCCTCAGGTTGTGGTGACCACCATAACATTGTTTCCATTGCCACTTCACAACTGTAATTTTGCTGTTGCTATGAATTGTAATATAAATATCAGATATGCAGGATGTATTTTCATTCACTGGATCAAAGTTGGCACAAATACCTGTTCACTTTAGGATTACCATAAGTCAGAAGTGACTCGAAGGTATATGATGGCAACAATAAATCCATTTAAACAAACAGGATTTTCCTTGCCCCAGAACAGTGAGACTATGTGATGCTTTCTTTTTTAAAAAATACATTTGTAACAGTGGTTTAGATTAAAATCTTACCAAGGAATAATGGCTTTCAATCTAGTTGCAATAGTAAAATATTCAATCCACGGCTTGGCAAGCGTCCCAGTGTGCATGTTCAGTCGGAAGCTCCCTTTCTACCCTCTTCACCTCCTTCCTTCTGAATGCAACTCCTGGATCCGAATGAAGATATTATGTGCTGTCACGCGCTGGACCTGTGAAAGAGTCTGTAGACAGGGCGTGTTTTCTGAATGCCCAACGGGACGCTGGGGGTGCCTCGGCTGAGAGGCCTTTCGGATTTCCCCACACAAAGTTCTTTTAAAGACTTAGAAAGTTCAACAAAGTTTTTATTTACCCAGAGGAAAAGTGTTCTTGCCATACATCAAGGGAACCACTGACCGCATAGGGAAACTGATGAGGAAACACAACATACAAACCACTTACAGACCCACCAAGAAAATCCAACAAATGCTACGTTCAGTAAAGGACAAGAGGGATCCTCTCACCTCCGCAGGAGTCTACCGTGTACCATGCAGCTGTGGACAAGTCTACAGAGGGACCACCAAACGCAGCGCCCAGACACGCATTAAGGAACATGAAAGGCACTGCAGACTACTCCAACCAGAGAAGTCAGCCATAGCAGAGCACCTGATGAACCAACCTGGACACAGCATATTATTTGAGAACACAGAAATACTGGACCACTCTCACAACCACCATGTCAGACTACACAGAGAAGCCATTGAAATCCACAAGCATGTGGACAATTTCAACAGAAAGGAGGAAACCATGAAAATGAACAAAATCTGGCTACCAGTATTAAAAAACTCTAAAATTACAACAGCAAAACAGCAGAGAGGAAACAACCAGGCACATCTCTCAACAAAAGATTTTCCCAGGCTCAGCCAGGCCTTCAAATGCTAATGAAGGTGGTCAGTTGAAACATTCACACCTAGCTCCAGCAGAGAAGAGCTCTTTGCCCCACCCCAACCATTCCACAGATATATAAACCCATTGTCCTATTTCCAACAGATCTCACTACCTCTGAGGATGCTTGCCATAGATGCAAGCGAAACGTCAAGAGAAATGCCTCTAGAACATGGCCCTATAGCCCGAAAAAACCCACAAGAACCTAACAGTATTTTCTGAAGCCATTGAAATCCACAAGCATGTGGACAATTTCAACAGAAAGGAAGAAACCATGAAAATGAACAAAATCTGGCTACCAGTATTAAAAAACTCAAAAATTACAACAGCAAAACAACAGAGAGGAAACAAACAGGCACATAAAATCACTCTCAACAAAAGATTCCCCCCAGGCACTTCTAAGCCATTGAATGCAAATCAAGGTGATCAGCTGAAACATTCACAGCTAGCAGCAGACAAAAGTCCTTTGTCCCACCCTGGTCATTCCACAGATATATAAACCCATTTTTCCTACTTCCAACAGACCTCACTACCTCTGAGGATGCTTGCCATAGATGCAGGCAAAACGTCAGGAGAAAAATTGCCTCCAGAACATGGCCATATAGCCCGGAAAAACCTCCAACAACCCAGTGATTCCGGCCATGAAAGCCGGAATACAAAGTTTTTATTGTTGCTTAAATCTTCAATAAATCAAACAAATACTTCAAGGCTTTGGATCAACTGGTGGCTTGCTTAAATCTTGTCCACAAGGGACAGGCAACTTTCTTCATAAACTGTTTCTTCCTCCTACAAGGGAAATCCTTGACCCCTCCCTGGGCAATCTGGCTTAAGCTCTGCTGGCGTGGGCCCCTACACCCGGTCCAAATTGCTTTATGGCTGCCGTGAGTGGTCCTTACCAAACAGAGTCCTTTAGTAGATTTCCAAGAGGAAAGAAGGCCTTCAATTCTGCTTTGGAAGCAGAAGGAAATACCGGAGAAGGACCAATAGATAAAAAAGATAAATGAAATTAAAGACATGGACATATTAACTTTCTTATTGAAAAGTGTGCAGAAGTTATTAATACTTATTAATACATGTTTTAAACTGTGTGTGTGTGTATATATATATATGTGTGTGTGTGTGTGTGTGTGTGTGTGTGTGTTTGGGTTAGCTACAGTCACACTGGAGCAGCCTATTTCAGAGATCCTCAGTCAGTGTTACCATGGAGACCAAGGCAAGCTGGCAGAAGGAGAAGTGGGAGGAGCCAAGTGGAGAGAGTTTTGAAAACAGACAGTTGGAGAGTCAGTTAGGAGTTGGTTTTGTATCTGAGAGGAGTAAAAGAGTGGAAGTGAAGAGTAGAGTGGGAGAGTGAAGTGTGAAGCAAAGAATTGTGGTTTTGGGAAGCCTGAATAGCTAATGGAGGTTTCTCAGTCTAAGGAGGCTGAAAGGAGAAACATAGCCAGATTTCTTTAGTCAAGGGAAAGGCTAAAGGATAAGCTTGTTAATTTATTTGATCAAGGAAAGATCAAATAGGGAAGATATTCCTGTACTGAAACATTGTTTAGTAATAAGAGCTTCACCTCAGTGAGATACTGTGTAACCTGGAAGAGTGAAATGTTTAACTAACCAAGTATTATTCAAAGTTCTATAAATTAAGTTACAACTTGTAACCATATGTTTTGTACTCAATAAACCAGTTATCTTTTGTTGGAGACAGTCTCATCTCCATCCATTATGCGTCTGTATTGCCATATCTCACAGTAATACCTCATATCTCATGTTGGTAGCAGTTACCATAGATTACATATAACAATTGGCCTCCACTATACCAGTTGGTGGCAGAATTCAGAGAAATAAACAATAAATCTCCCTCTACTCTCCTGTCACACGACAGCATGTGTGCTTTCTCTTCACTCTGATCACCTCCTCGCAAAGAGGAATACAGGAAATCCAGTTAAACAAACAAACTGGGTACAAACTGGGTAGAAAAGAGAAGTAAAGAAACTTAGCTGTGAATAGTATATTAATATAGGTTTACAAGAGTGGACAATCAAGAAAAAATTAGGAAGTTCACATAAACAATAAAGTTGAACCCTTGTAGGATTAGAAGGAAGTCACAAGATCTTATTTTTTTACTTTTTTATTTTTATTTTTATTTTTTATCAATATAATGTTTATATATACATATTTTTGTCTTTAATTCTATCAACTATAAATCTATGAACTATAAATCCCAGCAACTACAACTCCCAAATGTCAAGCTCTATTTTTCCCAAACTCCACCAGTGTCCACATTTGGGCACATTGGGTATTTGTGCCAAGTTTGGTCCAGATCTATCATTGTTAAGAGTCCAAAGTGCTCTCTGGATGTAGGTGAACTACAGCTCCAAAACAGCTCCAAAACTTAATGTCTAAAATTCAAGGTCAATCCTCACCAGATCTTTCCAGTATTTTCTGTTGGTTATGAGAGTTCTGTGTGCTAAGTTGGGTTCAGTTCCATCATTGGTGGAGTTCAGAATGCTCTTTGGTTGTAGGTGAACTATAAGCAGGGGCGGCTTGTCCATTACGCGAAGTAAGCGGTCGCAGAACACTTTTTTTGCCAGGGGTGCAAAGGCGCCTCTGTAAATGCCCCTCGACCGCCACTTGAGGAGCGCCCCCTCAGCTCACAACAGCCCTAACAGTCCGGGGGAGCCTTGGCTTTCTTGCCTCGCTGCCGGGCGATCCTCTTCCCAAAGGGGCCGGTCCCTTGAGCCTCGCCTAGCCCCTCTCGTTCCTGCTACACCCGGCCACCGGGTGCGCGAGCAGAGCCGGCGCTCAATCGTTCTCTGCGTACGATCCCTTCCCCATGACTGGCTCCCTTTCCTGATCCCCCGGCGCTCTCCTCTCCCCAATCCACGGGTAGGCCAAGGGGCAGAGCTGCCACGCCTGGCCCGCTTCGGGTCCGGGGGCGTGCCTGAAGACCCCAGCATGAGCACCAAAAGTCGCCTCTTCTCCTGACTTTCTCTTCAGCCATTGGGACCAAAAGACAGACAGAGAGAGAGAGAGCCCCTCCAGCTGGAGGTATCTCCCACCTCCGCTCCCTCCTTTGTTTTTGCGCCTACTTTCAGGAAAGGTGGGCATCTCCACCTCTGTCTCTCTCTCTCGGTCCCAATGGCTGAGGAGAAAGTCAGGAGAAGAGGTGACTTTTGGTGCACACGCCGGGGTCTTCAGGTACGCCTCCGGACCCAAAGCGGGCCAGGCAAGGGAGCAAGTGCGGCAAGTGTAGTTACTGGGATGTATAGTTCACCTACAATCAAAGAGCATTCTGAACTCCACCAATGATGGAACTGAACCAAATATGGCACACAGAACTCCCACGACAAACAGAAAATATATATCAATGATTGGTTTGGGGTGGGGGCGCCAAAATACTGTTTGCTTACCGTTGAAAATTACCTAGGGCCGCCTCTGACTATAAGTCCCAAATGTCAAGCTCTATTTTCCCCAAACTCCACGAGTGTTCACATTTGGGTATATTGAGTATTCGTGCCATGTTTGGTCCAGATCTACCATTGTTTGATTCCATAGTGCTCTCTGGATGTAGGTGAACTACAGCTCCAAAACTCAAAGTCAATGCCCTCCAAATACTTCCAGTATTTTCTGTTGGTCATGGGAATTCTTCTGGTCGCTTCTGGAGTGAGAGAATTAGCCATCTATGGAGATGTTACCCAGGGGATATCCAGATGTCTTGCAATCCTGCGAGGAGGCTTCTCTCATGTCTCCTTTACACAAATGAGAAGCCACTGCCAGAAGGAACAGAGAGTTTCATCTATGCTGATGATCGTGCCATTACCGCTTAAGCAGGGAGCTTTGAGATGGTTGAACAGAAGCTCTCCAAAGCTCTAGGTCAGTGGTTCTCAACCTGGGGTCCCCAGATGTTTTTGGCCTTCAACTCCCAGAAATCCTAACAACTGGTAAACTGGCTGGGATTTCTGGGAGTTGTAGGTCAAAAACATCTGGGGACGCCAGGTTCAGAACCACTGCTCTAGGTGCTCTTACTGCCTTTTACAGGGAACACCAGCTATTCCTAATCCATCTAAAACACAGACATGTGCTTTTCACCTTAAGAACAGACAAGCATCCCGAGCTCTGAGGATCACCTGGGAAGGAATCCCACTGGAGCATTGCTGCGCACCCAAATACCTGGGAGTCACTCTGGACTGTGCCCTGATTTGCAAGGAGCACTGCCTGAATATCAAGCAAAAAGTGGGCGCTAGAAATAATATCATACGAAAGCTGACTGGCACAACCTGTGGATCACAACCAGACACAGTGAAGACATCTTCGCTTGCACTATGCTACTCTGCTGCTGAGTATGCATGCCCAGTGTGGAACACATCTCACCACGCTAAAACAGTGGATGTGGCTCTTAATGAGACATGCCGCATTATCATGGTGTGTCTGCGCCCTACACCACTGGAGAAATTACACTGTTTAGCTGGTATTTCACCACCTGACATCCGCCGGGAAGTAGCAACCAATAGTGAAAGGTCCAAGGCAGTGACATCTTCAGCTCATCCCTTGTTTGGGTATCAGCCAGCACGTCAACAACTTAAATCTAGAAATAGTTTTTTAAGATCTACAGAGACATTCGCTGGAACACCTCAGCAAGAGAGAGTCCAAAAGTGGCAGGCTCAAACCCAGAACCTCAATTAATGGCTGATACCAAATGAGAGACTTGGAAGGCGCTGAAAGGACTGCACTCTGGCACCACGAGATGCAGAGCCAACCTTAAGAAATGGGGTCACAAAGTGGAGTCCACGACATGCAAGTGCAGAGAAGAGCAAACCACTGACCACCTGCTGCAATGCAACCTGAGCCCAGCCACATGCACCATGGAGGACCTTCTTGCGGCGACACCAGAGGCACTCCAAGTGGCCAGATACTGGTCAAAGGACATTTAATTAACTACCAAGCTTGCAAACTTTGTGTTTTGTTTGTTTGTTAAAAAATGCAATGCAATTTGTTTGGTCTGCCCCTGACACAATAAATAAAATGGGAATTCTTTGTGCCAAGTTGGGTTCAATTCCATCGTTGGTGGAGTTCAGAATGCTCTTTGATCATAGGTTAACTATAAATAATAATAATAATAATAATAATAATAATAATAATAATAATCTTTATTTGTACCCCGCTACCATCTTCCCAAGGGACTTGGTGCGGCTTACATGAGGCCGAGCCCACAATACAACAATAAAAACAATAGCAACAGTAATACAAACAATAAATAAAACTCATAAACAGAAAATAGCAATAAACATTAACAATAACACAACGACGTTTAAAAACCTATGGCAGGGCCAAATGTACTAATTAAAAATTTAAAAAATAATGCTGGGCGTGACCAGGTGAAATATAACCAGGATAGAAATTTTGGAGAGGGATAGAGCGTGCAGACAATTCTAGATCACTAATAAAGTGCGTTTAGGGACATATTGCTGGGAGTTTCCTTATTCTGGGAAGGCACACTGGAACAATCATGTTTTCAGGCTCCTCTTAAAGACTGCCAGCATTGGGGCATGTCTGATGTCCCTGGGGAGTGAGTTCCAGAGTCGAGGGGCCACCACCGAGAAGGCCCTGTCCCTCTTCCCCACCAATCGCGCTTGTGATGGAGGCAGGAGCGCGAGCAGGGCCTCTCCAAATGATCGAAGAGGTCGCGTGGGTTCATACACAGTGATGCGGTCACGCAGGTAGCAACTACATCTCAGCAACTACAACTCCTAAATGACAAAATCAATCCCTCCCTAATCCTACCAGTGTTCAAATTTAGGCGTATTGAATATTTGTGCCAAATTAGGTCCAGTGAATGAAAATACATTTTGCATATCAGATATTTACATTACGATTCGTAACAGTAGCAAAATTATGGTTATGAAGTAGCAATGAAAATAATGTTATGGTTGGGGGTCATCACAGCATGAGGAACTCTATTAAAGGGTCATGGCATTAGGTATGTTGAGAAACACTGCTCTATGTAATGGAAACCAAATAGCTGCATTGTGCCGAACTGCCTAACAGCCTGCCTCATTTGTAAGACTGTTTTTTTCCCCCTCCCTGGATGTACAAAACAGACATTTGCTCTTGCCTGCCTGCTCCTTCCAGCCGTAATGAATGGGAATTGAAATGTTTTGCATTCTCCTAAATACGTCAAGTGCTCCAGTGTCACTCTCCCAAATACCTTTGTCTTCCTACTTGGGGAACCTTTTGAAAGAACAAAGACAGAAAGAGTTGACAGCTAACCCCTTCAGCCTTGTGCTGCAGTGACAGAAAGCGCTGTGGATTTACACAGCATAGCTAATGGAAAGCACGGAAAAGACATTATTCTGGCATCACGAGGGGAGGCTGCTCCAGCTTTTTAAGCTGCTAAGAAATGATGGACCCAGGCACACTTTTTCCATGGATTCCAATGAGAGGAGGACCAGGTACAAAAGCTACTTTTCTCACCCTCTTTATCTCTCCATCTATCTCAGTGTTTCTCAACCTGGGGGTCGGGACCCCTGGAGGGGTCGCGAGAGGGTGTCAGAGGGGTCACCAAAGACCATCAGAAAACACAGTATTTTTCTTCCATTCATTCACACCTAACTGCAGCAGGGAAGAGCTCTTTGCCCCACCCCAGCCATTCCACAGATATATAAACCCATTGCCTAATTCCAACAGACCTCACTACCTCTGAGGATGCTTGCCATAGATGCAGGCGAAACGTCAGGAGAAATGCCTCTAGAACATGGCTCTACAGCCCGAAAAAACCCACAAGAACCTACAGTATTTTTCTGTTGGTCATGGAGTTTCTGTGTGGGAAGTTTGGCCCAATTATGTCACTGTTGGGGGTTGAGAATGTTTTTGATTGTAGGTGAACTATATATCCCAGTAACTACAACTCACAAGTGTCAATGTTTATCTTCCCCAAACTCCATCAGTGTCCACATTTGGGCATATTAAGTATCTGTGCCAACTTTGGTCCAGATCCATCATTGTCTGCGTCCACAGTGCTCTCTGGATGGAGGTGAATTACATCTCCCAAACTCAAGGTCAATGTCCACCAAACCCTTCTAGTGTTTTCTGTTGGTCATGGGAGTTTGGCAAGTTTGGTTCAATGTCATCATTGGTGGAGTTCAGAACGCTCTTTGATTGTAGGTGAACTATAAATCCCAACAACTACAACTCACAAATGACAAAATCAGTCCTCCTCCCCCCAACCCCACCAGTATTCAAACTTGGGTGTCTTGGGTATTTGTGCCAAATTTGGTCCAGTAAACGAAAATATATCAGATATTTACATTACAATTGATATCAGTAGCAAAATGACGGTTGTGAAGTAGCAATTAAAATGATTTTATGGTTGAGAGTCACCACAACATGAGGAACTCTATTAAGGGGTCATGGCAATAGGAAGGTTGAGAACCACTGATCTATCTTGATACTGCCCTCTTGTGGTTGCATGTGAGCACTGAATACATATTTAGTTAGTTTTGAGACCTGTCCCCAAACAGGGTGATTTTTTTTTAGTTGAAACCATGGCAGTACGTTAAGTTGAATAATGGAGGGTCTGTTTACCAAGTGTGGTCCAGATCCATTCTGCCACGGAGAAGCCTTTGTGGGACATACATACATACATACATACATACATACATTTGCTTTTAGAAAGATTTATTTACCTGTGCTGTCACGCGCTGGGCCTACAGCAGTTGGCTTTTGAACAGGACGTGCTCTTTGTGCCCAGTGAGAAGCCAGGGTGCCTCGAGTGAGAGGCCCTAAGGATTTTCCAATACAGAGTCTTTAGAAGCTTGAAAGGTTTAACAAAGTTATTATTGCTTAAGTCTTCAACAAACAATCAAATACTTCTCAGATCTTCAACAGGTCAAACAAATGCTTCAAGGCTTTGAATCAACTGGTGGCTTTCTTAATCTTGTCCACAAGGGACAGGGAACTGGCTTCGTGAACTGTTTCTTGTCTTTAAGAGGAAAACCCTTTTTAACCCCTCCTTGGGCAATCTACTTTCTAAGCTTTGCTGGTGTGGGCTCTACTCCCGGCTCCAAACTGCTTCTTGGGTCCCGAGTAGACCTACTGTGCTGGTACGGCTGTACCAGAAGCTCCAGCTTTATTTGCTTTGTATTAAATATTTGCTTGCAGTCAGGGATTCTGCAGGAAGGTGGCTTCCTTTGGTTGCAGTCATAGGGCAAGTCACCTGCCCATCATTGTTAAATTTTGGTTCTGCCCCTTACTCAGGGCAATTGGGAAGGGAAGGGAGCCATTTTTAGTTAGTCTCAGCAAGGAAAGCTAATGTACAGGACGTGTGCAAGCTTCCCCTGTACAAAAGCTTCAACCCTCAAGACGTCCGGGGGGAAACAGTCTTAAGAGCATCCAAGGATTCCCAAAGATTCCCAGGGAAACAGCCCTAAAGCTCTGAGGAATTTTGGAGGGAAAAACAGCTTTGAATATTTATTTACTTTATTTATTTACTTTGCCGCTGTTCTCAGCCCAGGGGCGACTCACAGCTGTGTACAACATAGGAACCACAAAATTCAAGACACAGTATAAAACAATTCACAATCCAGCATTATACAAAAACATCGTCATTACTACGAAAACTATTCAGCGTCGTCTCATCGTCCAGGCCACAATCCAGTATCATTTCAATTGTTCCATTCCTATACTCATTACCAATCATTGCACTTCTTGTTCGAACGCCTTCTTGAACAACCAAGTCTTTAATTTCCTGCGGAATATCATCAGGGAAGGTGCCAGTCTAATGTCCACGGGAAGAGTGTTCCACAGCCGAGGAGCCACCACCGAGAAGGCCCTATCTCTCATCCCCGCCAGCTGTGCTTGTGAAGCAGGCGGGATCGAGAGCAGGGCCTCCCCGGAAGATCTCAAAGTCCTGGTGGGCTCATAGGTCGAGATGCGGCCGGATAGGTATCTTGGGCCGGAACCGTTTAGGGCTTTATAGGCCAACGCCAGCACCTTGAATTGAGCCCGGTAGCAGATCGGCAGCCAGTGGAGCTGGTACAACAAGGGGGTTGTATGCTTCCTGCGTCCCGCTCCTGTTAGTATCATGGCTGCCGCACGTTGGACCAATTGAAGCTTCTGGGCCATCTTCAAGGGCAACCCCACGTAGAGAGCAATGCAGTAGTCTAAACGGGATGTAACCAGAGCGTGGACTACCGTGGCCAAGTCAGACTTCCCAAGATACGGGCGCAGCTGGCGCACGTGCCTTAGCTGTGCAAATGCTCCCCTGGTCACCAAAGAATATCAAAGAACTCCAGCTGAAGAGACTACAGGCCTTGCTGGTAGGTCCACTCGGTGCTTTGAGACGCAGTTCAACCCAGTAGTGGTGCCCACATCAGTTAAGTTTAAGTTCACAGTCAGCCTGGGAGAAGTTAGAAATGGATTTTCCTTTAAAGTAAAGTAACAGTTAATAGCCACCAGTTGCACAAAAGCCTGGAAGCATTTGTTTAACCTTTTGAAGACAAAAGAAGTTTCTGTTTGATTGTTCCTCAATAAAAGACTTTGTTATATTTCACAAGTCCTCTAAAGACTTTGTGGTGGAAAATTCCTAAGAGCTTCTCTTTGGGCTCCCTGGCTTCCCACTGAGCAAAGGTTGCATGTCCTGTTTTAAAGACAATTCTTTACAGGCCCAGCACGTGACGGAACACCTACCAATCAAGGCTTCGTAGATTCTCCAGCTGGAGTCCTTTGGAACTGTTTCCCCCTGGATGCTGTTTCCCCCAGATGTGTGAGAAACAAAGCTTCTCTACAGGTGGAGCTAATCCACGTCCTGTAGCTAAGCTTTCCAATGCAAGACTGACCTAAAATGGCTCCCTCTCCTCCCAGAGCCCTGGGGAAAGGGGCGGTACCAAAACATAACAATGATTGATGGGTCATTGGCCCTATAATTGCAAACCAAGGGAAGCCACCATATTGCAAAATGCATGGAACTTTGGAATACATGCAAACACTCAAAGAAAGAAAAGGAAGTTGGAGCTTTTGGTACAGCTGTACCAGCACATTACCGAATCAGAAGCAAATTGAGGGTATAGTTATAATATATTTAAAAACACAAACAAGGTTAATTATACTAGGTTGTGAACCGCTGTGAGTCGCCTTCGGGCTGAGAACAGCGGTATATAAGTAAAGTAAATAAAATAAATAAAAATAAATATACATTATGTTAAATGTATTTTGCCCAGAAGCTGGCTACCTGGAGTGCCTCTGGTGTCGCTGTGAGAAGATCCTCCATTGTGCATGAGGCAGGGCTTAGGCTGCATTGTATTAAGTGGCAGGGGTCCTCAAACTAAGGCCCGCGGGCCGAATACAGCCCTCCAAGGTCATTTACCAGGCCCTCACTCAGGGTCAACCTTAGTCTGAAATGATTGAAAGCACACTACAACAACAACAACAATCCTATCTCATCAGCCAAAAGCAGGCCCACACTTCCCATAGAAATACTAATAAGTTTATATTTGTTGAAATTGTTCTTCATTTTAATTATTGTATTGTTTTTAAGTGTGGCTTTTTGCACTACAAATAAGATATGTGCAGCATGCATAGGAATTCATTCATGTGTTTTTCCTCTGTTGGCGTGGAGCCCCTGCACCCGGTACCAACTGCGTCTGGCTTCCGCGAGTGACCCTTACCAAGCAGAGCCTTGTAGACTTCCAGGGGAAAAAGAACTCAGGTTTCCGTGATGGCTGACTGAAGTCTTTCAGCAAAGGAGCTGTAGGGCTGTATAACCCTGGCAAGCTGTGGGCTGTATATCTCCCCTGCCAAGCCGTAGAAGACGAAGCTTTCTACAGGAGCTCTTGGTATTATGTCCTGCATGAAAGGCTTCTCTGTGTGGACTAAACCCAAAATTACTGTATTACTGTGTATTGATGATTTTAATTTGTTAATCGTTTCAAGTGTTTTTGTATGTTTGTATATTTGATATAGGCATCGAATTGTGCCTTCTTTGTAAGCCGCCCTGGGTCCCCCCTTGGGGGTGAGAAGGGCGGGGTAAATGTAACTGAAATAAATAAATAAATAAATAAAAAATGGCTCCAATTCCCTCTAAAACCCAAAAAGGGGGCAGGACCAGGGAACCTAGTAGGGCTGGGCGGTTTCATTCGTTAATTTCGTAATTCGTTATTGATTCGTATTTAAATTAGCTTACGATCCGATATTGAGCCATGCAGGAGCAACTAAAAATCAAAACGATTTTTTCAATTTATTTTGTAATTGTTTCGTAATTGGTTCAAAATCGTTTCGAAATCGTTTCGAAATTGTTTCGTTATTATTTCCGTATGTCTGGTGCAAATTTTATAGTTGTTGTTTGTTTTATCAGTGATAAAAAAATAAATTATCACACCAACAGTCAACAACAGAGGGAGAGGGAAGCTTCAGCCCATTTGGAGGTTTTTTTTAGCGTATTGCGCAATTGCATCCGCCATTAATGAATCAATTCAAAATTTACGAAATTTCGTAAAGAATTTTTTTAAAGAAAAATTCAGAATTCTTTTAAAAAACGAAACGCAATGGACCCCCTAAAAACGAAACGAGTTTAGAAACAAATTTTTCCGTTGTTACCCAGGCCTAGAACCTAGCTATAATTGACAGGTGGCTTGTAGGGCTGGGCAGTTTTGTTTCGTTAATTCGTAATTCGTTAATAATTCGTTAATTTTTTTAATTACAAAACGATAACGAACCATTCTGGAGCAATTTTTTTAAAAAACGAATTTTTAAATAGTTTTGTAAATGCTTCGTATTTTGTTATTGTATTTGTTTCGTTATTGTTTTGAGGTCGTTTTGTTATTATTTCCGCATGTCTGGGGCAAGTTTTATGGTTGTTTTTTGTTTAATTAGTGAAAAAAAATATAATATCACACCAACAGTCAACAACAGAGGGAGAGGGAAGCTTCAGAAGTTTTTGGAGGTTTTTTAGCGTATTTCGCGGTCGCGTCCGCCATTAAAGAATCGATTCGTTATTGTTTCGGAAATCGATTCGTCAATGTTTTGTAATTTTTTCACATTTACGAAATTTCGTAAATATCGAACTTTTTAAAAGGAAAATTTTGTAATTATTTTAAATAACGAAACGCAGAAACCCCCAAAAAACGAATTGATTTTAGAAACAAATTTTTCCGTTGTTACCCAGGCCTAGTGGCTTGTCCTATGATTGCAGCCAAAAGAAACCACCTATCTGCAGAGTCCCTGAAACTTAGGACTACAACAAACATTCAGTACAAAGTAAACAAAATTGGAGCTACTGGTACAGTTGTAGCTGCACACATTGGGTTGTTAGGTGTCTTGTGTCCAAATTTGGTGTTAATTCGTCCAGTGGTTTTTGAGTTCTCTTAATCCCACAAACGAACATTACATTTTTATTTATATAGATATGCTGCAATCATACAAAGACCAATATGGCGGTCTTGTAGATTGAGAGAGACATCAAGGATCCTTCAGTGACATTGAATGACTCTCATCCTTAAAGGAGAGGAAAGGCAAAACCTTCCTCTTGCCAAGCTCACCCCGTGATAGGTTCACCATAGGTTCGCCGTGAGTCAGACGCAACGTGAAGGCAAGCGACAACAGCAACAAGAAGGCTCCGAGGGCATTTTAATTCCCTGTGGCACTTAACACATCAGTCTTGCATGACAAAAAATAATAAAAAAGACTCTCCTGCAGAAGAGCATGGCCATGTTACTAAACATGGCTGAGTTTAAAATACCGAGAGGAGGCTATTTTTAGCCATGCCGGCCCCTCTTCAACCCAAACCCCCTCCTTTCAATGCACAGCTCTGCATGGAGAGAGCAGACCCGAATTAAATAAATAAGAGGCAAAAATTATGACTGGAAGCAAGGGCTCTTTCTCTCTCTTTCTGTTTCCATGACATCCGATCTGGCAATGCTTGGCATCCCGGGTGGGATTTCTGCTCGGCCTCCGGCTGGGATGGTGACAACACTGCCAGCTTCAGAGGGGGAAATATTCTGCACCATTACAGGAACATCGCTCCGATGAAACCCTTGAATGGAGAGACAAGACAGGAGTTCTCCTTCATCTCTCTCTCTCTGTGTGTGATTCTCTGTCTCAATATTATTATCGATCCTTCTTTTTAAAGGCGCTTCTTGCTATTTTTAGCACCACGCTCTGCTTTGAAGAGGCATGGCAGGGCTGTACAGAAAGGCGTCTCAGTGGTAATCATGTGAAACTGGCTAGGAAACAAAAAAAAAATACATTTTAGAGCATAAGCCAGTATTTCTCAACCTTAGGTTCTTGTGGGTTTTTTCGTGCTATAGAGCCATGTTCTAGAGGCATTTCTCCTGACGTTTCGCCTGCATCTATGGCAAGCATCCTCAGAGGTCGTGAGGTCTGTTGGAATTAGGACAATGGGTTTATATATCTGTGGAATGACTGGGGTGGGGCAAAGAGCTCTTCTCTGCTGGAGCTAGGTGTGAATGTTTCAACTGACCACCTTCATTAGCATTTGAAGGCCTGGCTGAGCCTGGGAAAACCTTTTGTTGAGAGGTGATGACATACATCAAGGGAATGACTGGGGTGGGGCAAGGAGCTCTTCCCTGCTGCAGTTAGGTGTGAATGTTTAGCTGATCATCTTCATTAGCATTTGAAGGCCTGCCTGAGCCTGGGAAAATCTGTTGCTGGGAGGTGTTAATCTGTGCCTGGTTTTTTCCTCTCTGTTGTTTAGCTGTTATAATTTTAGAGTTTTTTAATACTGGTAGCCAGATTTTGTTCATTTTCATGGTCTCTTCCTTTCTGTTGAAATTGTCCACATGCTTGTGGATTTCAATGGCTTCTCTGTGTAGTCTGACATGGTGGCTGTTGGTGTGGTCCAGCATTTCTGTGTTCTCAAATAATATGCTGTGTACAAAAAACTCAAGCAAGACCCAACTGCCAAAATAACCAGGGAAACCAACACTCTGATTAAGAACTCCTCAATAAACTTTGACATACGACAACAGCTATGTAAATCGGAAGCCCATCCACCCAGGCTTTATGGACTCCCAAAAATCCATAAGGACTCCACCCCACTCAGACCCATCGTGAGTGCCATTGGATCCCCCACATATGACTTAGCAAAATTCCTTGCTGCACAGTTACAAAGCCATATTGGGCTCACTACACACTACATCAAGGACTCAGCCCACTTCATAGAAAAAATCAGCAATCTCAAGCTAAATATAAACGACAAACTGATCAGCTTCGATGTGGTATCTCTATTTACCATGGTCCCGGTAGCAGACACCATGGCACTCATCAACCAGAGGTTCCCAGAAGACATCACGGCTCTGTTTCACCATTGCCTCACCACCAGTTACTTTCAGTGAGACAATGAATTCTACGAACAGAAATATGGAGTAGCTATGGGGAGCCCTCTCAGCCCGGTCATAGCTAACTTCTACATGGAACACTTTGAAGAACAAGCCCTGGAGACAGCAACCAAAAAGCCCACAATATGGTTCAGATATGTGGATGACACCTTCACCATATGGAGCCATGGAGAAGAAGAACTCAACAGGTTCCTGGACCATCTTAACAGCATCCACCCAAACATCCAGTTCACCATGGAAAAAGAAAATGAAAGAAGACTGCCTTTTCTAGATGTCCTAGTCATCCGCAAACCAGATCAACAATTGGGTCACACCGTCTACAGAAAACCCACACACACAGATAGATATCTACATAAAAACTCCAACCATCAACCAAGTAAAAAAAGAAGCCCCATTAAAGCCTTGGCAGACCGTGCAAAAAGAATCTGCGAAGCCCACCTCCTCCAAGATGAACTGAACCACCTCAACTGGGCTCTCCAGGCCGATGGAGACTCCACCTCAGACATCAGAAGAGCTGCAAGACAACCGAGAACAAGCCACAAGAGTAAAGATGAAGATCCACCCAGAGGAAAAGGGTTCCTGCCATACATCAAGGGAACCACTGACCGCAGAGGGAAGCTGATGAGGAAACATAACATACAAACAATCTACAAACCCACCAAGAAAATCCAACAAATGCTACGTTCAGCAAAGGACAAGAGGGATCCTCTCACCTCTGCAGGAGTCTACCATATACCATGCAGCTGTGGACAAGTCTACATAGGGACCACCAAACGCAGCGCCCAGACACGAATCCAGGAACATGAAAGGCACTGCAAACTACTCCAACCAGAGAAATCAGCCATAGCAGAGCACCTGATGAACCAGCCTGGACACAGCATATTATTTGAGAACACAGAAATGCTGGACCACTCCAACAACCACCATGTCAGACTACACAGAGAAGCCACTGAAATCCACAAGCATGTGGACAATTTCAACAGAAAGGAGGAGACCATGAAAATGAACAAAATCTGGCTACCAGTATTAAAAAACTCTAAAATTACAACAGCAAACCAGCAGAGAAGAAACAACCAGGCACATCTTAACACCTCTCAACAGAACATTTTCCCAGGCTCAGCCAGGCCTTCAAATGCTAATGAAGGTGGTCAGCTGAAACATTCACACCTAGCTTCAGCAGAGAGCTCTTTGCCCCACCCCAGCCATTCCACAGATATATAATAAACCCATTGTCCTAATTCCAACAGACCTCACTACCTCTGAGGATGCTTGCCATAGATGCAGGCGAAACGTCAGGAGAAATGCCTCTAGAACATGGCCCTATAGCCTGAAAAAACCTACAAGAACCTAGTGATTCCAGCCATGAAAGCCTTCGACAATATTTTGTTACTTCAGAACTGTAATTTTGCTACTGTTCTGAATTGTACTGTAAATATCTGATATGCAGGATGTATTTTCATTCACTGGACCAAATTTGGCATAAATACCCAATACGCCCAAATTCGAATACTAGTGGGGCTGGTGGGAGTTGATTTTGCCATTTGGGAGTTGTAGTTGCTAGGATTTATAGTTAATCTTTGTAGAGAATTCTTAGCTCTATCAACAATGGAATTGAACCAAACTTGGCACACAGAACTCCCATCACCAACAGAAAATACTGGAAGGATCTGGTGGGCATTGACCTTGAGTTTGGGAGTTGTAGTTCACCTACATCCAGAGAACAGAGGCTCTAGTTCAGTGGTTCTCAACATGGAGGTCAGGACCCTTGAGGGGTCGTGAGGGGATGTCAGAGGGGTCGCCAAAGACCATCACACACAGTATTTTTATGATAGCCAAAAATAATGGTTCACAGTGGCCAGGGGCGGCTCATCCATTACGCAAAGTAAGTGGTCGCAGTACACTTCTTTTTGCCAGGGGCGCAGAGGCACCTCTGTAAATGCCCCTGGACCACCACTTGAGGAGCGCCCCCTCGGCTCACAACAGCCCTAGCAGTCCGGGGGAAGCCTCGGCAACCCATTACGCAAAGTAAGCATTTGCAGTATAGTTAATTTTGCCCTGGGGCGCTCTTGAGGCGTTCTTGGGTGAAAATAGACCTTGACATATGCGAGTTGTAGTTACTGGGATGTATAGTTCACCTACAATCAAAGAGCATTCTGAACTCCACCAATGATGGAATTGAACCAAATATGGCACACAGAACTCCCACAATGAACAGAAAATATATCAATGATTGGTTGAGGGGGGGGGGGGGGGGGGCAAAATACTGTTTGCTTACTATTGAAAATTACCTAGGGCTGCCTCTGACAGTGGCATCCGTATTTGCAATACATAGAAGCACATTTAAAACACATACATAACTCAATTAATCCTGAAAATTTTCTGTTGGTCATGGGAGTTCTATGTGGGAAGTTTGGCCTAATTCTATCGTTGGTGGGCTTCAGAATGCTCTTTGGTTGTAGGTGAACCATAAATCCCAGTGACTTCAACTTCCAAATGTCAAGGTCTATTTCCTCCAAACTACAGCTGTGTTCTAGGGCTGGGCGGTTTCGTTTCGTTAATTCGTAATTCGTTAATAATTCGTTAATATTTTCAATTACAAAACGATAACGAACCATTCTGGAACATTTTTTTAAAAAAACGAATTTTTAAACACGTTTTGTAAATGCTTCGTATTTCGTTATTGTATTCATTTCATTATTGTTCTGAGGTCGTTTCGTTATTATTTCCGCATGTCTGGGGCAAGTTTTTTGTTTAATTAGTGAAAAAAAATTATAATATCACACCAACAGTCAACAACAGAGGGAGAGGGAAGCTTCAGAAGTTTTTGGAGGTTTTTTTAGCATTTTTCGCGGTCGCATCCGCCATTAATGAATCGATTCATTATTGTTTCGGAAATCGATTCGTTAATGTTTTGTATTTTTTTTCACATTTACGAAATTTTGTAAATATCGAACTTTTTAAAAGGAAAATTTTGTAATTATTTTAAATAACAAAACGCAAAAAACCCCAAAAAACGAATCGATTTTAGAAACAAATTTTTCCGTTGTTACCCAGGCCTACCTACTGTGTTCATATTTGGGCATATGGGGTATTTGTGCCAAGTTTGGTTCAGATCCATCATTGTTTGAGTCCACAGTGCTCTCTGGATGTAGGTGAACTACAACTCCCAAACTCACGGTTAATGCCCATCAAAACCTTCCAATATTCTCTGTTTGTCATTGGAGTGCCAGGTTTGGGTCAATTCCATCATTGGTGGAGTTCAGAATGCTCTGTGGATGTAGGTGAACTACAACTCCTAAACTCAAGGTCATTGCCCATCAAAACCTTCCAATATTCTCTGTCATTGGAGAGCCATGTTTTCATGGACTTTGTTTTGTTGGTGCCATTTGGAATTCTGCTTTATAGTGCTATGTTTTATTGATCTTTGGAACATTACTAGCTTTTTAAACTTTTCATCTTTACTTTTTAATAAACTACAAAAACTTCAGTCTGTGTGCAAGATCTGGTGATTTTAGCAAGGTGAATATCTTCTGAGGTGTAACAGTGCTATTTTCCACATATTGCACAATTGCCTCCGCCATTAACGAAGAGATTCAGAAGTTTTTTTTGGAAAAATTCAGAAGTAACTTTATCATCGAACCACTAGTGCCCCTACATCCGAAACAAGTTTTGAACCATTTTTTTTGGATCAACCAAACCTAGATGATACTCAGCAATGTTGTTAGATACTTTTTCTTCCCCCCTCTCACTCAGATTGCGCAGAGACAATAGGAAAGGGGAAAAACTGTTGCAACCCAGATCAGGAAACAAGACCATAAGATATTAATTCACCACACTTGACTGTAGGAAAAAAAACAATCCTTTTTTATTGATAAAAATGGTTACAAAATAGAGGAAAATACAAAGTCCAAAAAGCCACAGTAAAAACAGCAGTCAGGAATATCTATGAACTAGATCACAATTCCAAAAACAGCATTAGAAAAGCCTGGAACCCGTTAGCATCTCACTAACCATACTTGGAAACTAGAAGCCTCTGGGAATGCAGGCCATGGAAACCGGGAAATCTGCCAAGGTAATGCCTCAGTCTAAATGATGTTTGATCTAATGAGAGAGCCTGGGAAGAGACACTTAAAGCTAAAGAAACTGTTTCAGGACATTCCTCCAGACTTTGAAGCCTGTGCCTCCCTTTCCTTTAATCTGCTTGACTTTCGCAGACTTTGTGATTCACTCCTGTTTTTCAAAATCTGCCCTTTCCTATCCTCATTAAAAAAGGCAGGTGTTAGCTCCTCTGGAGAGCTATCACCACTTGATTCAGAAACATGAGTAGTTTCACTTTCCAAGCCACTGACCTCAGAATCAACAGTTTCCAAACCTTCAGGGACAAATTCATGTTCAGTAGCCTGTTCAGTTGCATCAGGAAATACAATCAGAGAATCAGGTTCAGGTTCACACGGAGGCTGAACCCCAACACAAGCCATGTGGTATAACAGAAAAATAGATGAATAGAATAGATAGATCAGGCTTATGAGCAGGTGAGAACATATTACAGAGCAGGAACAAAACATGCCTGTCATTACTCCAAGTCAAGACACTGAGGCTGGAAGGAGCCAATGGATTGGTACAGCAAATCAATATTACAAACTCCCCAAGTCTTCTGAGCGCAGAATAAACACCAGCTATGCGGAACGGAGAAGGGAATGGCTTTCTCTCTGTGTCAAATGAGCTTCCTGCGGGCCCGCCTGAGCATACTTTAAGTGATTAGAGGTTAATAAAGTCTAGATCATGTTTGTCTTTCCCATCGCTGGCTTTTAAAAAAGTTTTCCTTCCCCTTGTTACAAGATTAGCACTGAGTCCTGTATCAAGATGGAAAGGACAATATTTGGAAGCTGTTACCCTGAGCTGTATTCCAAAGGTGTGAAAGGTGGCAGCGGCAATACGTACCAGGTAGTCAAGATCCAATAGAGAGATGGCATAGCATAATGCTCAGGTGGCATATGGTAATGTATTGTCGAAGGCTTTCATGGCCGGAATCACTGGGTAGTTGTAGGTTTTTTCAGGTTATATGGCCATGTTCTAGAGCAGTGGTTCTCAACCTTTCTAACACCGTGACCCCTAAATATGCTTCCTTGTGTTGTGGTGACCCCTAACCATAAAATTATTTTCGTTGCTCCTTTATAACTGCAATTTTGCTACTGTTACGAATCGTAATGTAAGTATGTGATATGCAGGATGTGTTTTTGTTCTGTTGCACGCTGTAATAGCTGTACTTTTCTATAGGACGTATTAGGCCTGGGTAACAACGGAAAAATTTGTTTCTAAAATCGATTCGTTTTTTGGGGGTTTTTGCGTTTCGTTATTTAAAATAATTACAAAATTTTCCTTTTAAAAAGTTCGATATTTACGAAATTTCGTAAATGTGAAAAAAATTACAAAACATTAACGAATCGATTTCCGAAACAATAACGAATCGATTCGTTAATGGTGGACGCGGCCGCGAAATAGGCTAGAAAACCTCCAAAAACTTCTGAAGCTTCCCTCTCCCTCTGTTGTTGACTGTTGGTGTGATATTATAATTTTTTTTCACTAATTAAACAAAAAAACAACCATAAAACTTGCCCCAGACATGCGGAAATAATAACGAAACGACCTCAAAACAATAACGAAACGAATACAATAACGAAATACGAAGCATTTACAAAACTATTTAAATTTTTTTTTAAAAAAAATGCTCCAGAATGGTTCCTTATCGTTTTGTAATTAAAAAAATTAACGAATTATTAACGAATTACGAATTAACGAAACGAAACCGCCCAGCCCTAGGACGTATACTTTAGCCCAGCGGGAAGACAGGGGTGCCTCAAAGAGAGGTTCTCAGGGATTTTTCTGAAATGATGGACTTTAGAGTCTTTAATGATACAAAGTCTTTATTATGGAACAAACAACAAATCTTCAAAGGTTCAAACAACACTTTAAGGCTTTCTTAGTCTTCAATGGACTGGCACTTGACTTTGATCAACTGAACCTTCTCTGTAGGAAAACCCCTTTTTAACCTCTCCCAGGCTGCTTTCTATCTATGCCTCATTGGTGTGGGTGCTACTACCAAATCCAAGTGCGTCTGGGTATCGAGCAGACCTTACCGGCTGAGGCTTGAAGATATTTCAGCTGAGTTCTGTAAATTTCAGTTTTTCTGGATGTTCCTTTTTTCCTGTATGATCAGTTTCCCTGGAAGTTCAGTTTCCCTGTATGATCAGTTTCCCTGTATGATCAGTTTCCCTGTATGATCAGTTTCCCTGGAAGTTCTTAAGAAAGGAAGCTTTTCTACAGGACGAGCTGGTCTACGTCCTATAGCTTAGCTACCTTGTGTGAGACTGCCCAAAATGGCTCCTTTCCCTCCCAGAAGCCTAAACAAGGGGTGGAACCAAAGCTTAATTAAGATGGACAGGAGGCCTGCCCTATAACTGCAAACTTTAACAGAAAGAAAATAAAGTTGGAGCTCCTGGTACAGCTGTACCAGCACAGTTTTCATTGTTAAAAATTCAACATAATTAAAGCGCCCCTCGCCTAACCCGTGCTCCTGCCGGCCGGTGGGAGCGCAATCTAGGCAAGTGAGGCTTTGTGCAAGGCAAGGCCCTGTGCGAAGCAGTCCTCGCCTAACCCACGTCCCTGCCGGCGGGCAGGATCGCGATCTAGGCGAGGGAAGCTTCGTGCAAGGCAGCCATTTTGAGGAGGCAGAAGGGGCAGGGCCAACCGTGGTGCCTTCGCAACCCCCAGAAATGGCCCAGCGACCCCCCTGGGGGTCACGACCCCCAGGTTGAGAACCGCTGTTCTCAGAGGTGGCCCTAGGTAATTTTCAACGATAAGCAAACAGTATTTTGGCGCCCCCCCCCCCAACCAATAACTGATATATATTTTCTGTTAGTCGTGGGCAGGCCCGTAGCCAGGATTTCAATTCGGGGTGGGGGGGCTGAGTTTGTTTCGGGGGGGGGGGGCTGAGTCTGAGTGAAAGAGGGTCTAGCCTAGCAAACCTTTTGCATATGGGATATATTGAGTATGGTGATCAGATCATGATATGAATAAACATAACAGTTTAAATAATGCACCAGTAAGGCCTTTTTGCGAACCACCATGAAAATTTCGGGAGGGGGGGGTGTGAAGCCCCTCAAGCCCCCCTCCAACCCAACCCCCGAAATTGTTTTGTTGTTGTTGTTTGCTTTCAAGTAGTTATAGACTTAGGTTGACCCTGAGTGAGGGCCGGGTAAATGACCTTGGAGGGCCGCATCTGGCCCCCGGGCCTTAGTTTGAGGACCCCTGTTCTAACACATCAATAAAAACAAAAAGCAATAAACAAAAAAAACAATAAACACAATACAATTAATATAAATCACATATAAACAATAACCAATAAACAGTTACACACAAGGATTTAAAAACTTGTGGCTGGGCGAAATGTAATAGTTTTAAAAAAAATAAATGCAGGGCATGGACGAGGTAGGTTATATCTGGTATAGGGTTTTAAAAGAGATGAAGGAGTGCAGTCAATTGTAAACCAATAGTAAAGTACATTTTGAGGACATATTGCTGGGAATTTTCCTTATTCTGGGAAGGCACACTGGAACAGCCATGTTTTCAGGCTCCTCCTAGAGACTACCAATGTTGCGGCATGCCTGATTACCTTGGGAAGTGAGTTCGAGAGTCAGGGTCCCACCACCGTGAAGGCCCTCTCCCACATCCCCACCAATCACACCTGCGAAGGAGGCAGGAGTGCGAGAAGGGCCTCTCCAGATAATCGAAGAGATTGTGTGGGTTTGTACACAGAAATGCAGTCACGCAGGTAGGCGGGTCCCAAGCCGTTCAGGGCTTTGTAGGCAAGAACCTGCACCTTGAATTGGGACCGGAAAATAAATGGCAGCCACAGGCAGAACTACAATTGAAGTCGAACATAACTCCCCCCCCCCCATAAAAGATAATAACTTATAGTTTTGCTAAGGACAAGGACACCAGACTGGATAATAAGGGTTAAGTCTTGATCAATTTGCCAAGACACTAACAACAACAAGGGCCATTCCCATGTTAGATAGTGTGTACATTTAATCAAGGTTTTATGCCCTATGTTTTATATATAGCAGAAGGTAGCACATTTATTACTGAGAAACCACTTATGTACTCTCTTGAACTTCTATGGGGCGCTGGGGGGGGGGAGGGATAAGTGGGTATGTTTTCTATATCATGATTTCTATATTTCTCCTGTGTATCTGATCTTTTCCTGACCCTTTTTGCCCAATTCCCCTTTATTGAAAAATGTATAAAAATATAAGAAACCACCTCTGTGACCCTGGAAAGAAGGAAATCCTCAGTTGAAAAAAAAACCCTATCAAAAGACACCGTGACCTTTGGGGCTCAGAGTTGGTCCCCCCAGGGGAGGCAGTTGCTTGGCATTAATGATCCTATTTCAATAGGAAAAAGCCTTCGGAAAGCCACACTTTGTCCTGATCCGTTACTCATTTAAATCTTCTTCCACTGAAACTTCAGCCAAAATTCCCTCATCTATATCTATAAATTTCCTACTGGCGTCCAACGGGGAAGCAAAACTCTAAAACCCCTCCACAAAACTCCACCAAAATTGCCATGCCCCAAGGACAACCCACTAGGTACAAACTAATCCAGTCAGAAATCAAAACAACACAAACACACACAGAAAAAACGGCAAAACAACTGAGCATGCGCACTGGCGCAAAGTCCCGAGCGCGCGCACACATGGCTGAACGACCAACGCACTTCCCTCCCTCCCTCGCCCCGCCCAGCGCGAACATGTCACTGCACTTCCCCACGGCACACACACACACACAAACAATGCTACTTCCCCCCGCCCCCTTCCCTCCACCCCCTCCTTCATCTTGCTCCTCCCACGCTGCCTCCAAGCCCCGCTCCGCACACTCCAAGCCTCGCCGCGCCGCATCCCCACTGGAAAGACACGCCCCCTCCCTTCGCCCCACCCTTTCCCTCCCTGAGACACTCCTGGAAGGAAAGGGGTGGGGCGAAGGGAGGGGGCGTGTCTAACCGGAGAGGGAGGGAGGAGGGAAGGAGTGTCACGGAGGAAAGGGGTGGGGCGAAGGGAGGGGGCGTGTCTTCAAAATCGCCCCCTCCCTTCTCCCCACCCCTTCCCTCCCTGAGTCACTCCTTCCCTCCTCCCACCCCCTTCGGAAAGACACGCCCCCTCCCTTCGCCCCACCCCTTTACTTCCAGGAGTCAATCAGGGAGGGAAGGGGTGGGGCAAAGGGAGGGGGCGTGTCTTTCCGGAGGGGGTGGGAGGAGGGAAGGAGTGACTCAGGGAGGGAAGGGGTGGGGAGAAGGGAGGGGGCGACTTTGAAGACATAATGATGGATCCGGACCAAAGCATTCAATACGCCCAAATATCCACACAGATGGAGTTTGAGGGAAATAGACCTTGACATTTGGGAGTTGTAGTCACTGGGATTCAGAGTTCACCAACACTCAAAGAGCATCCTGAACCCCACCAACGACAGAATTGGGGCAAACATGCCACACTGAACCCCCATGACCAACAGAAGACTCAAGTTTACACACAAGCATAAAGAAGGGGGAGGAAGGAGGGATGCCAGAGAGAGAGAGAGAGGGGGGGGGGGGGGGGAAGGAAGGAGTGTGAGAGAGAGAAAGAGGGAAAGAGGGTGAGTGGAGTAAGGAAGAGAGGCCAGGCAGAGACTTCAAAACTCTTACTAAAGGCCACAGCAATGCGTGGCAGGGCACAGCTAGTTGTTTCTATATCTCAGCACCCAGAAAATCCGGATCTGGCAGGCTTGACTGACATCAAAGTTTATTACAGCCAATCAAAGACAATAGGAAAGGCTGGATCGCAGGCCCCCAGGACTCGCTGGCCACTTGGACATTTCCTATCTTCAATAATCCTCTCAAGAATCCATTGTTTCCCTCTCATGCCGCCTCCCTCTCTCCTGATTCATCAGGACGCTGAGGCGGCAGAAGCCCAGCGATTGGCCCAGGTGCTCAGGAATCGGCCAAGCCTCCTCCCAGCTGTAGGGCGCCAGCTAATCACCGTCGAGCTGGCAGAGGGGCGGGGAGCAGGAAATTCAAACTTGATAACTCTGTTTCTGTATAAAAAAGGCTTTTGTTTGTGTACATGTTGTGCTCAGCTTGGCGAAATATTGCTGCTTTGCATCTTTTTCAGCTGACTCGCAATAAAATCATCTCAGTGGCACTTCCTTCAACTTTGGTGAAATTTCTTTTGGGAACTTAGGAAAATCTTTTAAATTCTGGCTTCTCTTTGCTTACCATTGTAGCGAGCCCTCTTTGGTGGGTCCACAGGGTCTCTCCTTCAGGGCCAGACCCTTTTAAATTCCTCCTCGATTTCTCAATCACAGGCAGAACTACAACATCAAGTTTCCTGCACTGGGAGTCCACATTCAAAAGCATGGCCTGTCCTTTGCAAAGACCAAGATGAGAGCTTCCTCTTTTAATAAGTTGTCTTTGAACCAGTTAATTACCTGTCAGAACTTTTCAGATTCCATCGTCGGTGTCCCAATCAAAGGAGATCAAAGAGTGGATTTGTGCCCGGCTGTCCAAACAAGTGACCGTGCATCCTTTAGCAATTCATGGTAACAGACTGACATTCGGAGAACTAATTGCTCTTTTGCTGGAGTTCTACTCAAATTTGCTATTGAGATTAATTCTTCAGCATATACCGTATGTGTAACAATTGAGCAATAAATGACTTTTGGGAGAGAAGTTGTAGGAGGGAAATGGCACATTCCCAGACTTAGCTTTGCTTCTAGTGCTGCTTAATACAACTGGCTCTCCTATTCATGGATTTGATTCATATGTTCTCTCTAGGAATCTTACCCTGGAAGACCTGAATGGCAGTAAACCCATTCTGGGTTTTGGTGTGAACTTTAAAGAGGTGTTCAAGAACGGAACTTTATCCCCCCAAAGAGGTATTTTATTTATTTATTTATCGTGTCAGGAGCGAACCAAACTAGTTGTATTGCATTAAAAAACAGACAAACAAACAAAACATAAAGTTTGCAAGCTTGGTAGTTGATTAAATGTCCTTTGACCAGGATCTGGCCACTTGGAGTGCCTCTGGTGTTGCTGCAAGGAGGTCCTCCATTGTGCATGTGGCAGGGCTCAGGTTGCATTGCAGCAGGTGGTCTGTGGTTTGCTCTTCTCCACACTCGCATGTCGAGGATTCCACTTTGTGGCCCCATTTCTTAAGGTTGGCTCTGCATCTCGTGGTGGTGCCAGAGTGCAGTCTGTTCAGCGCCTTCCAAGTCACTCAGTTTTCTATGTAACCAGGGGGGAGTCTCTCATTTGGTATCAGCCATTGATTGAGGTTCTGGGTTTGAGCCTGCCACTTTTGGACTCTTGCTTGCTGAGGTGTTCCAGCGAGTGTCTCTGTAGATCTTAGGAAACTATTTCTTGATTTAAGTCGTTGACGTGCTGGCTGATACCCAAACAGGGGATGAGCTGAAGATGTCTCTGCCTTGGTCCTTTCACTATTGGTTGCTACTTCCCAGCGGATGCCAGGTGGTGCAATACTGGCTAAACAGTGTAATTTCTCCAGTGGTGTTGGGCGTAGACATCTTTTAATAATGCGGCATGTCTCATTAAGAGCCACATCTACTGTTTTAGTGTGGTGAGATGTGTTCCACACTGGGCATGCATACTCAGCAGCAGAGTAGCATAGCGCAAGGGCAGATGTCTTCACTGTGTTTGGTTGTGATCCCCAGGCTGTGCCAGTCAGCTTTCGTATGACATTGTTTCTAGCGCCCACTTTTTGCTTTATATTCAGGCAGGTCGTGGGCATTGACCTTGAGTTTTGGAGTTGTCGTTGACCAAACTTGGCATGAATACTCAATATGCCCAAATGTGAACACTGTTGGAGCTTGGGGAAAATAGACCTTGTCTTTTGGGAGTTGTAGTTGCTGGGATTTATAGTTCTATACACTGTAGAATCATAGAATCATAGAATCAAAGAGTTGGAAGAGACCTCATGGGCCATCCAGTCCAACCCCCTGCCAAGAAGCAGGAATATTGCATTCAAATCACCCCTGACAGATGGCCATCCAGCCTCTGTTTAAAAGCTTCCAAAGAAGGAGCCTCCACCACACTCCGGGGCAGAGAGTTCCACTGCTGAACGGCTCTCACAGTCAGGAAGTTCTTCCTAATGTTCAGATGGAATCTCCTTTCTTGTAGTTTGAAGCCATTGTTCCGTGTCCTAGTCTCCAAGGAAGCAGAAAACAAGCTAGCTCCCTCCTCCCTGTGGCTTCCTCTCACATATTTATACATAGCTATCATATCTCCTCTCAGCCTTCTCTTCTTCAGGCTAAACATGCCCAGTTCCCTAAGCCGCTCCTCATAGGGCTTGTTCTCCAGACCCTTGATCATTTTAGTCGCCCTCCTCTGGACACTTTCCAGCTTGTCAATATCTCTCTTGAATTGTGGTGCCCAGAATTGGACACAATATTCCAGATGTGGTCTAACCAAAGCAGAATAGAGGGGTAGCATTACTTCCTTAGATCTAGACACTATGCTCCTATTGATGCAGGCCAAAATCCCATTGGCTTTTTTTGCCGCCACATCACATTGTTGGCTCATGTTTAACTTGTTGTCCACGAGGACTCCAAGATCTTTTTCACACGTACTGCTCTCGAGCCAGGTGTCCCCCATTCTGTATCTTTGCATCTCATTTTTTCTGCCAAAGTGGAGTATCTTGCATTTGTCACTGTTGAACTTCATTTTGTTAGTTTTGGCCAATCATCTCTCTAATCTGTCAAGATCGTTTTGAATTCTGCTCCTGTCCTCTGGACTATTGGCTATCCCTCCCAATTTGGTGTCGTCTGCAAACTTGATGATCATGCCTTCTAGCCCTTCATCTAAGTCATTAATAAAGATGTTGAACAGGACCGGGCCCAGGACGGAACCCTGCGGCACTCCGCTCGTCACTTCCCTCCAAGATGAAGAGGAAGCATTAGTGAGCACTCTCTGTGTTCGTCCACTTAACCAATTACAGATCCACCTCACCGTAGTTTTGCCTAGCCCACATTGGACTAGTTTCCTTGCCAGAAGGTCATGGGGGACCTTGTCGAAGGCCTTACTGAAATCCAGGTACGCTACATCCACGGCATTCCCCGCATCTACCCAGCTTGTAGCTCTATCGAAGAAAGAGATCAGATTAGTCTGGCATGACTTGTTTTTGATAAATCCATGTTGACTATTAGCGATGACTGCATTTGTTTCTAAGTGTTTGCAGACCACTTCCTTAACAATCTTTTCCAGAATCTTGCCCGGTATCGACGTGAGGCTGACCGGACGGTAGTTGTTTGGGTCGTCCTTTTTTCCCTTCTTGAAGATTGGGACCACATTGGCCCTCCTCCAATCTGCTGGAACTTCTCCCGTTCTCCAAGAACTCTCAAAGATGGTTGCCAATGGTTCCGAAATGACTTCCGCTAGTTCCTTCAATACTCTTGGGTGTAGTTGATCTGGTCCTGGGGACTTGAACTCATTAAGAGCGGCCAGGTATTCCTGGACGACTTCTTTCCCAATTTGGGGTTGGATGTCCTCCAATCCCTCATCCACTCCATCTTGCTGAGGTTGAAGACTCTCTTTTTGTGAGAAGACCGAGGCAAAGAAGGCATTAAGTAGTTCTGCCTTTTCCCTATCCCCTGTCAGCATTGCCCCATCTTCTCCTCGAAGAGGTCCTATCGCCTCCTTGTTTTTCCTTTTTCTACTGACATAAGAATAGAAGCCCTTTTTATTGTTTTTAATGTCCCTGGCAAGTCTGAGCTCGTTTTTTGCTTTAGCTTTGCGGACCTTTTCCCTACAGGTGTTGGCTATTTGTTTGAATTCTTCTTTGGTGATTTCTCCCTTTTTCCACTTCTTGTGCATGTCTCTTTTGTGTCTTAGCACAGTTAGAAGTTCTTTGGACATCCATTCTGGCTTCTTTGCACTTGTCCTATTTTTTTCTCTTTGTTGGCACGGTTTGCAATTGCGCCTTGAGTATTTCACTCTTGAGAAGTTCCCATCCATCCGTAGCTCCCTTGTCTTTTAGTATCTGTGTCCACGGAATGCTGCTCAGCGTTTCCTTCATTTTTTGGAAATCAGCTCTCCTAAAGTCCAAAATGCGGGTTTGACTTGTCTTAGTTTCGGCCTTCCTTTGTACCTCAAATTGCAGGAGCACATGGTCACTTGCCCCTAAGGATCCTACCACTTCGACCGCATCGATCAGGTCCTCCGCATTTGTTAGGATGAGATCAAGAGTAGCCAATCCCCTTGTTGCCTCTTCTACCTTCTGGACCATGAAATTGTCTGCAAGGCAAGCGAGGAATTTGTTGGACCTTGTACTCTTGGCCGAGTTTGTTTTCCAGCAAATATCGGGATAGTTGAAATCGCCCATGACTACTACATCTCTTTTCTGTGCCTGTTTGGTCAACTGTTGGCAGAAGACTTCATCAAGATCTTCCTCCTGGCTTGGGGGTCTGTAGTAGACGCCTACAACGACATCTTTTTGAGTCCCAGTTCCCTTGATTCTTATCCAGATGATTTCAAGCTGGTTTCCCAGATTGCTGTCTTGAATTTCTTCTGCAGCATAAGAGTTTTTGACATATAAGGCTACTCCGCCTCCTCTCCCCTTTGTTCGGTTTCTGTGAAAGAGGTTATACCTCTCGATATCTACATTCCAGCGATAGGAGTCATCCCACCAGGTTTCAGTGATGGCTATGATATCATATTTGTGGTGTTGTGCTAGAAGTTGGAGTTCGTCTTGTTTATTTCCCATGCTCTGTGCATTAGTGTAAAGACATGTGAGCCCCTGGGATCTTCCCTTGAGCTGTTTAATTGGGATTATTGTGCTTTTGGTACGTGGTCCTTGTTGTGTTTGTGCAGCCCTCCGTTTAGCCTTCTGGCGATTCCCAGACATTATGGGTAAAGTAGTGTTCGCAAGGCTGTTGTCCCCCTCCCCCGGTGGACCTAGTTTAAAGTGCGTCTAATGAGGTTTGCGAGTCTGTGAGCAAAAAGGTGTTTTCCTACTTGTGTGAGATGCACCCCATCCCTTGCCAGTAGGCCATCCTCCTGGAATAGCAGGCCATGGTCGAGGAAGCCAAAGCGTTCCTCCTGACACCATTTTCTAAGCCAGTCATTGACCTGTACTATTTTTCTGGCTCTTGTGGGTCCGTGTCTTACAACAGGGAGGAGGGATGAAAAGACCACCTGTACATTGCATTCTTTTAGCATTGCTCCTAGAGCTCGAAAATCATTTGTGATCTTTTGAAACGTATGCCTTGCAGTATCATTGGTTCCTACATGAATCAACATGAGGGGAGGACGGTGATAGGGCTTGAGGAGCCTGGTGAGCCTCTGAGTGATATGGTGTATTTTTGCCCCCGGTAGGCAGCATATTTCTCGAGCCATCCCATCTGGTCTGGAAATGACAGCTTCCGTTCCTCTAAGGAGGGAGTTGCCTACTACCAAGACCTGTTTACTTTCAGGAATGACAGGGCCCCTTTTGTGCAATGTAGTGTGTAGGTCTCCAGAAAAGTGATCCTGTTGGTGTGAATTGTGTAGGTGAAAAGTGTTGTCCTCCTCCTCGACATCCCCGGTGCATTCGTCAAGGACAATCCATTGAGATTCGTCCGAGAGCCTATGGTTCTCCTGTATGTGTTCCTGTTGCTCCTGGTCTATGGTTGGGGATGGTACACCTGCAGGATTGTGCAAGTGTGAATGTTGTGAAGTGTTGTCCCTGTCAGGGCTATCCCCCGCACACTGATCAAGGATGAGCCACTGATCAGTATCTAAGCCATTCTGGTCTTCCCCAATATGTTGTGTTTCTTGGTCAGGTGCTAGTTGTGTGAGAATTTGGAATCTATTGTGTAACTGCAGCTGAGCGGAGGTATTCTGAGGAGGCTTCTGGGTCCTATGTGTCCTTCTAAGGGTGACATTTCTCCAAGCCTGAGGGTTGTCCACATCTGAGGTGCTGTTCTGTTGAGCCTCCCCGTAATGTTGGTGTGATATGGGCTGCGTGTCTAGGCCAGTGTGGTGAGTGGTGTCTAAGAAGAGCTCAAGTTCCTGAATGTCCTTAAGGGTCTTAATACGGTCCTCGAGTTGTCGTATCCTGTGTTCCATGCGAGTGATCTGTGTACACTTGGGGCAGATGTAATTGAGTAATTGTAGTGTGAAAAAGCTGAACATGCCACAGCTTGTGCATGAGATGGGAAGTTTCCGTGTTTGTTCCATCTGGAGGTTGCTAATGCTCTTGGTGTGTGTTTGATGTTGTTGTCTGTATGCAGGGGTGAAAGTATAGGTTACTGAGTGTATGAGTTCAGACACTGGTTTATATAGGATAACCAGGAAGCCCCGCCTCTCAGCAGTTAGTTTTTAAACTCAGGAAGCCCCGCCTCTCAAAGAAAGCAGCCCTGAAAGCTGTTAAATTCAAACAAAGCTTACCCTGAAGCAGAAGGAAACAAAATGGGTTCCTGCTTCCTCAACTTCTGTGGAAAGCCCAGCTGCCCCTTGGGTTCAGACACTGGTTTATATAGGATAACCAGGAAGCCCCGCCTCTCAGCAGTTAGTTTTTAAACTCAGGAAGCCCCGCCTCTCAAAGAAAGCAGCCCTGAAAGCTGTTAAATTCAAACAAAGCTTACCCTGAAGCAGAAGGAAACAAAATGGGTTCCTGCTTCCTCAACTTCTGTGGAAAGCCCAGCTGCCCCTTGGGTTCAGACACTGGTTTATATAGGATAACCAGGAAGCCCCGCCTCTCAGCCCCGCCTCCTACAGAATACTTGTAGGATGTCAAAATATAGAGAAATAGTCTATTAGTATTTAGAATAGTAATAGTAATTATAATAGTAAGAAAAAATAATTCTCATTATGATGGCACACTGGGAAGATCTAATGAGAAACTAAATGTGTCTGGCTATTTTCCCAGTGTGCCATCATACTCATATTGAAGGGAGGTAGGTCAGAGCATAAAGGGCAGATGTCTTCACTGTGTCTGGTTGTGATCCCCAGGTTGTACCAGTCAGCTTTCGCATGATATTGTTTCTAGCGCCCACTTTTTGCTTGATATTTAGGCAGTGCTTCTTGTAGGTAAGAGCATGGTCCAGAGTGACTCCCAGGTATTTGGGTGTGCTGCAATGCTCCAGTGGGATTCCTTCCCAGGTCATCCTCAGAGCTCAGGATGCTTGTCTGTTCTTAAGATGAAAAGCACAGGCCTGTGTTTTAGATGGATTAGGGATCAGCTGGTTTTCCTTGTAATAGGCAGTAAGAGCACCTAGAGCTTCGGAGAGCTTCTCTTTGACCATCTCAAAGCTCCCAGCTTGGGTGGTGATGGCACGATCATCAGCATAGATGAAACTCTCTGTCCCTTCTGGCAGTGGCTGGTCATTTGTGTCAATGTTGAACATGGATGGAGCAAGCATGCTCCCCTGAGACAAGCCATTCTTGTCTCATCTGCTTCTTTGGCCCTGGAACTCAACAAAAAAGCTCCTGTTTTGTAGCAGATTTCCCAAAGAAGTGATTCACTGCCCATTTCCACAATGTTCTGTATTTCTAAACTTCCCTTCCAATATTACGGAAGCCCTAAACATCTTCCTATAATGATTATGGAATTCCCTGTTTGAAATGAAATGAAGTCCTTTTTTTTCTCTCTGCTGTTAATAATATTGCAGCGCAAGTACACCGTTCATCTCATTATCGCCCATTTTTCATTACAACACTCCCAGCCGTTGTTCTAACAGAGAGACTTAGAAGAAGTAGTGAATGATGTGAGCAAGACAGGGCAATTTAAATTCTCTTGAATTTTTTAGGAGCCCATAAATCTTCCAGGGACAAAATGAAGTCTAGCAGTACACATCATACATAAAAATAGAGTTTTGTATACTTTTCTCTCTGTGTTTTTAATGTACTCTCTGATGGAGGTGTAGCAGGGTCATACTTTTTGCAAACTGGGATGTGACAATGTCTAAAAGAACGCAGCCTCAATTTTTCAGTGTGGTTTGGGTTCTCCTGCTTGGAAACAAGAAAATTCCTATATAGAATCATACAATCATAGAGTTGGAAGAGACCTCATCCAGTCCAACCCCCTGCCAAGAAGCATACATAAGATCTTATGCTGATTTCTTTTCAGTTTTGTGTGTTTTCTGAGCTGGGAGGACTGTACCCATGGAGTTGTGCAGACATGTCTAAAGGACTTATTTTAGGAAAAGATTTATGGCCTCAATAGAAACCAATCACTGCTATTGCCCTATCACTGTGGTGCTGCAAACATGTTATAGAATCATAGAATCAAAGAGTTGGAAGAGACCTCATGGGCCATCCAGTCCAACCCCCTGATTTGAATATTGCATTCAAATCACCCCTGACAGATGGCCATCCGGCCTCTGTTAAAAAACTTCCAAAAAAGGAGCCTCCACCACACTCCAGGGCAGAGAGTTCCACTGCTGAACAGCTCTCACAGTCAGGAAGTTCTTCCTCTTGTTCAGATGGAATCTCCTCTCTTGTAGTTTGAAGCCATTGTTGCGCGTCCTAGTCTCCAGGGAAGCAGAAAACAAGCTTGCTCCCTCCTCCCTGTGGTTTCCTCTCACATATTTATATATGGCTATCATATCTCCTCTCATCCTTCTCTTCTTCAGGCTAAACATGCCCAGCTCCTTAAGCCGCTCCTCATAGGGCTTGTTCTCCAGACCCTTGATCATTTTAGTCGCCCTCCTCTGGACACATTCCAGCTTGTCAATATCTCTCTTGAATTGTGGTACCCAGAATTGGACACAGTATTCCAGGTGTGGTCTAACCAAAGCAGAATAGAGGGGTAGCATGACTTCCCTGGATCTAGACACTATGCTCCTATTGATGCAGGCCAAAATCCCATTGGCTTTTTTTGCCGCCACATCACATTGTTGGCTCATGTTTAACTTGTTGTCCACGAGGACTCCAAGATCATTTCTCACACATACTGCTCTCAAGCCAGGCATTGTCCCCCAGTCTGTATCTTAGCATTTCGTTTTGCCTGTCAAAGTGGAGTATCTTGCATTTGTCCGTTGAACTTCATTTTGTTAGTTTTGGCCTATCTCTCTAATCTGTCAAGATGGTTTTGAATTCTGCTCCTGTCCTCTGAAGTATTGGCTATCCCTTGTTGGGCTTGGCCTCATGTAAGCTGTTCCGAGTCCCTTGGGGAGATGGTGGCGGGGTATAAATAAAGTTCATTGTTATAATATTATTATTATTGTGTCTGATATCATTGGGGATGATGGATTTCCTGAGCCTGATGAATTTTCAAGTCCTGGCCTTGCTGAAAGGCCTAACGTTTCATATCTTGAAAATAAACTGATTCTGAAGGTCAAATTCCTGAAAGGGGCCCACGACAGTCTTTCTCTGGAGAACCGTTTTCTGAGGATGAATTGTCAGTTGCAGAAGTTAATGAGATAGAAGATAGAAAGCAAGTCTTTTGTAAACTAAGAGAGAGTTTCCCAAGCTTGCCGAAGATCACCCTGTTCATTAGAAAAGAGAGAAACAGGTCCTTATCTGGCTGTAAAGGTAAACGGAATGTTTTCCTTTCGCTTCATGAGGCAGGAAAGGTTTTTTATGAGACAGGAAACGGATTTTAGATCAATCTGGGCAACGCTGGATTTTCATGAACATCTTGCTTCCAAAGGGATTTCTGGTTTCATGTTTCAAGTTTTGCCAGGTTCCTATTCTATTTTCATATTTTCATATAATATTTTAATATAATTAGTAATATTACATGTAATATTAATTATATAATTATAATGTCTTATTATTATATTGCATATATAGAGGAGCCCGCAGTGGCGCAGTGGGTTAAACCCCTGTGCCAGCAGGACTGAAGACCAACAGGTCACAGGTTCGAATCCAGGGAGAGGCGGATGAGCTCCCTCTATCAGCTCCAGCTCCTCATGCGGGGACATGAGAGAAGCCTCCCACAAAGATGATAAAAACATCAATTCATCTGGGCGTCCCCTTGGCAATGTTCTTGCAGACGGCCAATTCTCTCACACCAGAAGTGACTTGCAGTTTTTCAAGTCGCTCCTGACACAACAACAAAAATCACATTGCCTTGTTTCTCTGGATTTTGCATCCTTGGATCTTGTGTTGTATTCTGGGACAGTGTATAGAACTATAAATCCCAAATGACAAGGTCTATTTTCTCCAAACTCCAACAGTGTTCACAACTACAACTCCCAAATGACCAAATCATCTCCACGCCAACCCCACCAGTACTCAAATTTGGGTGTATTGGGTATTTGTGCCAAATTTGGTCCAGTGAATGAGAATACATCCTACAGATCAGATACTGACATTACGATTCATGACAGTAGCAAAATTACAGTTTTGAAGTAGCAATGAAAATAATGTTATGGTTGGGGATCACCACAACATGAGGAACGGTATTAAGGGGTCACGGCATTAGGAAGGTTGAGAACCACTGATCTAGGATATCCAACCATGAGTTCCTTGTCTCTCAAAGTTAATTTGCAGTCTATTTTGTTTTGACCCTAAATGAGCCAAGTGTTGGGATCAGATGAGCCAACGGTTGCTTTCCAACTTTGTTATTTTCTGTCAGACTCATTCATCTTTAACTATCAAGCTCCAGCATAGACAGGCTGCTGTTGAATATCAAACCCTCAAGCTCCAAGATTTTCTACTGCGCTCAGCTTCTAAAATGGTGCGAAGCTCCAGGGAGCTGAGCTGAGAAGGATAGGTTTTTATTGCGGATGCTATAAATCCAGCCAAGCTCTCCAACCTCATTGGAGTTACTCTTTCAGCTGTTTCCTTTCTTTGTCGGTCCCGTTTGCCCCAGCTCAAAAAGTCTTCTGTGCTCTTTCCAGTGACTTCCAGCTGGAATTTGGATGCTGAATAAGGAACAGGTGCATTATGTCAACCGTGCTCCATAGCGAAATTCACAGCCCTGTTCAACGTGGCTGAGCGTGTCTGTTTCACGTCTTAAAATAGGCAGGGCTCTGTTTTCCCTTCGTGTTTGTAGATGGGCATCACACTTGGAGAAGGAGGTAGACAGCTTGGAACGCGTCCAGAGGAAAGCAAGGAAAATGAACAGGGTGTTTGGGCTGGAAAAACGAGAGGAATTGGGTATGTTTAGCCTGAGCGGAGAATGTCTGTGGGTGGAGGTGCAAACAGGAGACCTCTTTCTCAAGCCTTGAGGAGCTGCCTTCCAGAAGAGAGCTCAGAGAGCCACTTTTGGAGAACTACGACTCATCATTCTCCCAGCCACCAGAATGGTAATCTGTAGGGATACCGAGGTGCTTGTTTATAGAGCTATTGTCCTCCCAAACCAGCTATATGCCTGTGAGACGTGGACTGTCTACAGACGTCACATGCATCTCCTGGAACGATTCCATCAGCGCTGCCTCCGGAAAATCCTGCAAATCTCTTGGGGTGGAGGTGCAAACAGGAGACCTCTTTCTCGAGTCTTGAGGAGCTGCCTTCCAGAAGAGAGCTCAGAGAGCCACTTTTGGAGAACTGTGACTCATCATTCTCCCAACCACCAGAATGGTAATCTGTAGGGATACCGAGGTGCTTGTTTATAGAGCTATTGTCCTCCCAACCCTGCTGTATGCCTGTGAGACGTGGACTGTCTACAGACGTCACATGCATCTCCTGGAACGATTCCATCAGCGCTGCCTCCGGAAAATCCTGCAAATCTCTTGGGGTGGAGGTGCAAACAGGAGACCTCTTTCTCGAGTCTTGAGGAGCTGCCTTCCAGAAGAGAGCTCAGAGAGCCACTTTTGGAGAACTACGACTCATCATTCTCCCAGCCACCAGAATGGTAATCTGTAGGGATACCGAGGTGCTTGTTTATAGAGCTATTGTCCTCCCAACCCTGCTATATGCCTGTGAGACGTGGACTGTCTACAGACGTCACATGCAACTCCTGGAACAATTCCATCAGCGCTGCCTCCGGAAAATCCTGCAAATCTCTTGGGAAGACAGGCGGACAAATGTCAGCGTGCTGGAAGAAGCAAAGACCACCAGCATCGAAGCGATGGTCCTCCGCCATCAACTCCGCTGGACCAGCCACGTTGTCCGGATGCCCGACCACCGTCTTTCAAAGCAGTTGCTCTACTCCGAACTCAAGAATGGAAAACAGAATGCTGGTGGGCAGGAAAAGAGATTTAAAGATGGGCTCAAAGCCAACCTTAAAAACTCCGGCATAGACACCGAGAACTGGGAAGCCCTGGCCCTTGAGCCCTCCAGATGGAGGTCAGCTGTGATCAGCAGTGCTGCAGAATTTGAAGAGGCACGAATGGAGGGTGAAAGGGAGAAGCATGTCAAGAGGAAGGCGTGTCAAGCCAACCCCGACCAAGACCACCTTCCACCTGGAAACCAATGCCCTCACTGCGGGAGAAGATGCAGAGCAAGAATAGGGCTCCACAGCCACATACGGACCCACAAGAATACTGGAAGACAATCCTCCTCGGAAAACAAAGGATCGCTTACGTAAGTAAGTAAGTAAGTAAGTAAGTAAGTAAGTAATTAAGATCTAATATGATTAGCATAGGAATGTTGCATAGTGCGTGAGACTCTTGGTCATCTGTCCTGGAAGCTTTACATTTTTTGCCATCGACTAGAGGAAACTTCATCTATATATATAAAAATGCTCTGTGCGTAAAACAAAAGAACCAATGAACGAAATCACACCAAATTTGGCAACAAAACGTCTCACAACACAAGGAGTTACCATCACTCAATTTTTTTTTCTCTCTACAGAGAAAAAAATATATCGTCGAAGACTTTCATGTCTGGAATCACTGGGTTGTTATAGGTTTTTTTGGGCTATATGGCCATGTTCAGAGACATTATCTCCTGACGTTTCGCCTGGATCTATGGCAAGCGTCCTCAGAGGTTGTGAGGACCTCACAACCTCTGAGGATGCTTGCCATAGATGCAGGAGAAACGTCAGGAAATAATGCCTCTAAAGCATGGCCATATAGCCCAAAAAAACCTACAACAACCCAGAGAAAAAATGTTTTCTGGCACCAAATTGGTTATCCATACAGGAAATATCTTCTATGCAGAATGGTCCCTAATATATCCCTTTCTCCATTCTCTGCAGGCTTCAAAGATAGCGAGCTTCCCTCTAAAGAGAAGAAACTTCCTTCCTTCCTTCCTTCCTTCACAGGCTGGATCCTTGTCAGATCTTGTGGCAAGCCTTCCTTGCCCACTTTTGTGGCATGCAGCACCTGTTGGCAGGTTTGTCACTTCACGTCACATGGATCGGATTACCATAAACATCGGCCAAGGGAAAGCTGCTTCATTGCAAAGCCTGTGCTGAGTCAGGGCTCAGGGTAACATTCTGGGCTGCGGTTCAATATGGGACATTCAAGTTACTGAGTGCACCTACAATATAGAATTAATGCAGTCTGACCCCACTTCCATTGCCATGGCTCAATACTGATGGGTGGGAAGGGGGGATTGATTTCATCATTTTGGAGTTGGAGTTGCTGGGATTTATAGTTCACCTACAATCAAAGAGCATTCTGAACCCCATCAATGACAGAACTGGGCAAAACGTCCCACACAGAACCCCCATTCCTTGAAGGGACTTGCTGGTGAGAGCCTCCCTCCAGCCTCCTATGCTCTCCTTCATCTGCACATGTGCACCATGCTGCCATGCATCAAGCATGCTGTAATGAATCCCTTACCACCTAAGGAAGTGGGCTTGGCGAAGCCACGGCATCCATTTTAGGAAAGGGAGACAGGGAGAAGCCATTTTATTTAGGTTTGCTTTGAGGGGAGCGTGTCCAAGTCTTAGAGGGAACATCAGGAGGCTAGGATTGGTTAGAAAGATGGGGGCGGAGCCTAAGTGGTCTAGAGGAAAAAAGTGTCTTTTAAACTGAGGCTTGAATTCCCAGTTTAGTTAGTTGGAGATTGGAACTGCTAGAGAGAAGAAGTGTTGGCGCTAGTGAGAAACGAGTTTGGGTTTAGTGAAGAAGATTGGGTCAGTCTTTTGTGAAGTATTCAGAGTAGCTATTGAGAATATAGCTAGAATACTATGTGGAGCAGTACCCCGTTAGTGGTCTGTTCAATTCCTAAGGAAGTCTAGTTCAGGGTTTTTGGCTAGATTCCTAAGGGGGTAGTTTTTATTACAGGATGTGCATATGTATGCTAAGTTTTTACAAGGATCATTGCCTGTATGGGTGCGTGTTGAGGAAGAACACCTGGACAATTAACCAATTAAGCTTGAGCCACTCACTGCATGGAGTATATCATGAGGAGTGCTTCATGGTGCATTCAGAGAGGCTGATCAGGAAGAGATTGGATGGGTCTTCTATGCTACAAGACTCCTTGCACCAATGAAGAAGAAGAGAATGCATGGTTTTAATGCATTGGACTTTTGTGTGAGTTATTTTGCTGCAATGGACTAAGTTTATTTTCAAGGCTGGTTATTTTGTAAAGCTGCATATTTATCTCTGACTACTCAAGAGTAAATTTTGTTTTTATTTATTTATTTATTTGGAGTGCTTCTACCCCACTTTTCTCAACTCCCTAGGGGGGGACTCAGGGCGGCTTACAAAAGGCACAATTCGATGCCCAACAGTTCACTTAATACAATATACAAAATACAATATAACGACAACAGTTATAACTAGTTAAAACAATCAAATTAACACAAAAGCAGCAATAAAATCATCTTGTGGTCAACGTTCGCCAATTCATAAATCCATAATCCATCCAGCATTGTCATTCTCCTTTCCTACTCTGGTCGTCGTTGTCTTTTATCCATCTGCCAGCTTACCCAAAGGCCTGGTCCCATATCCAGGTTTTTAACTTCCTTCTGAAAGAGAGGAGGGATATTGATGACCTAATTTCCCCAGGGAGTGCATTCCACAGGCGAGGGGCCAACACCGAGAAGGCCCTGTCCCTCGTCCCCACCAGTCTCACTTGTGATAAAGGTGGGGCCGAGAGAAGGGCCTTCTCAGAAGACCTTAAACTCTGAGGTGGGACGTAGAAGGAGATACGTTTGGCCAGGTACGCTGGGCCGAAGCCGTAAAGGGTTTTGTAGGTCAAAACCAGCACTTTGAATTGTGCTCGGAACTGGATCGGCAGCCAGTGGAGCTGACATAGCAGGTGGTGGTATGCTCCCTGTATGATGCTCCGGTGAGTAATCTAGCCACCGCCCGTTGGACTAATTGAAGTTTCCAAACAGTCTTCAAAGGCAACCCCATGTAGAGCACATTGCAGTAATCTATTCGGGATGTAACAAGAGCGTGGACCACTGTGGCCAGATCAGACTTCTCAAGGTACGGGCGCAGCTGGCGCACAAGTTTTAATTGTGCAAAAGCTCTCTTGGCCACCGCCGAGACCTGGGGTTCCAGTCTCAGCGATGAATCCAGGATCACTCCCAAGCTGCAAACCTGTGTCTTCAGGTTCCTTTTACTCTGACTCTGTGTGATTCAACTAGAGGGCTGGGGCTGGGAAGACTACTGGGTAGCTTCCGCATAGACTGATAAACCGTAACAGTTTTGGGAGTTACTTTCAGAGATTCATTTCCTGAAGTATTTTCTGTGGTGGAATTTTGAAGACTTGTAACCCAGAAGTTTTTGAGATTTTTAACCCTTAACGCAACCACAAGCTTTTTATGCCAGCATTTTTACTGAAACAATTAAGCATTTATACCTGAATATTTCAAGCTTGTTCAATAAACGTTCTTGTTATTTTTATCAACTTATACCAGCCTCAATGCAAATACCTTTGTGGTCAAAGTATTACTAAAGTCAGCTTCACAGCAGCCTCTAAGAAATTATAGTGAAACAGTGTGTGTTACAGAACAAACTCTCAATATTTGTTGCAACCCAGAGCAGGAAACTGGACCCTCAGACAGCCATCCACCACACATGTCTTCAGGAAAACAATCCTTTTTTATTGATGAAAGATGAACACAAAACAGAGGAAAAATGCAAAGGTAAAAAGTCACAGTAAAAATCAGTAGGGCTGGGCGGTTTCGTTTCGTTAATTCGTAATTCGTTAATAATTCGTTATTTTTTTTCAATTACAAAATGATAACGAACCATTCTGGAGCAATTTTTTTAAAAAACGAATTTTTAAATACGTTTTGTAAATGCTTCGTATTTCGTTATGTATTCGTTTCGTTATTGTTTTGAGGTTGTTTTGTTATTATTTCCGCATGTCTGGGGCAAGTTTTATAGTTGTTTTTTGTTTAATTAGTGAAAAAAAATTATAATATCACACCAACAGTCAACAACAGAGGGAGAGGGAAGCTTCAGAAGTTCCCCCTGTCCCATTTGGAGGTTTTTTAGCGTATTTCGCGGCCGCGTCCGCCATTAACGAATCGATTCGTTATTGTTTCGGAAATCAATTCGTTAATGTTTTGTAATTTTTTCACACATACGAAATTTCGTAAATATCGAACTTTTTAAAAGGAAAATTTTGTAATTATTTTAAATAACGGAACGCAAAAACCCCCAAAAAACGAATCGATTTTAGAAACAAATTTTTCCGTTGTTACCCAGGCCTAAAAATCAGCAAAAAGAAATGTCCATAAACAAGATCATAAAACCCACAGCGAAACTGCTGAATCCTGAAAACTGTTAGCAATCCACTAACCGTACTTGGAACAACTAGAAAACCTCCGAGAAACAAGGCCACTTGAATCAGGAGACCTGCAAAAGCTTGCACATGAATCTGGAACAATGCCTGGTCTGAAGCTGCATTCAGGCCTGGCATACTTAAGGTCGAGAAATCTATTGCGAGACATGCCTGATGTTTTTGTTTGCATTTATCTCCGTCTGGCTGACCTACGTAAACTTTGTGCTTCTCCCTGGCTCTGCAAAATCTGCCCCCGCCTATCCTTATTAGGCAGACCAGGTGTCAGATTCTCTGGAGAACTAAGGCTGGGAGGAAAAGGGAGTGAAACTTCTTCACTCGGCTCGGAATGCATGTTCTCATGGGAATTTTGATTTTCACTTTCCAAGGCTGTAGGATTTTTACTACTCAAACCATCATAATCTAAATTGGCCTCAGAATTCACATTGACATCTACATTGGCATCAGGGAATACAATCAGAGAATCAGGTTCAGGTTCAACAATTATTATTATTATTATTATTATAACTTTATTTGTACCCCGCTAGCATCTCCCGAAGGATTCGATGCGGCTTACACAGGCCGAAGCCCCAAACACAATACAACAATACAATACCTAAAGCAAATTAAAAACAGTTAAGCAGAAAAACAATAACAGTAACAATACAACAAGACAATATTAAAACTGGGCCAGCCAGAGTAGGGGTACAGGGTTAAAAGTGCTGATGCGGCGGGAGGAATGTAGGATTATAGAGTAAGTGCAGTGTGCAGTGTGCAATGATCTTGGTTCTACTAAAGTGCTTCTAGGACTTGGTGCTGGAGGTTCCTAATCTGAAAAGGCACGTCGGAACAGCCAGGTTTTCAATTCCTTCCTGAAGACTGCCAATGTAGGGGCTTGTCTAAGATCTTTCGGGAGGGCGTTCCAAAGTCGGGGGGCCACCACAGAAAAGGCCCTGTCTCGTGTCCCCACCAAGCGCGCTTGCGACGCGGGCGGAATCACGAGCAGGGCCTCTCCAGATGACCGGAGTGAGTGTGTGGGTTCGTAGACAGCGATACGGTCACGCAGGTAGGCTGGTCCCAAACCGTTCAGGGCTTTGTAGGTCAGCACCTGCACCTTAAATTGGGCTCGGAAAATAAACGGCAGCCAGTGGAGCTCCTTAAACAGGAGGGTTGACCTCTCTCTGTAATGAGCCCCGGTTAACATCCTGGCCGCTGCTCGTTGGACCAATTGGAATTTCCGAGCCGTTTTCAAGGGCAGCCCAACGTAGAGCGCATTGCAGTAGTCCAATCTAGAGGTGACCAAGGCATGGACCACTCCGGCCAGATCCGCCTTCGCGACGTACGGACCTCAGCCTGATTAATAGTGAAATGGTGGCAGCGGAAATCAATTGAAGAATCATTTTAAGTCTCTCAGTTTTAGTGGTTCCCAGTTCCTAACCTTTAAATATACAGTGAGATCAACAACCATACTCCCACACTGCCATATATTTATTTATTTATTTGCTTTATTTCTATACTGCATTTTTCCAGCCCTTGACAGGCGACTCAATGCGGTTTACATGGTACAATTATCAAACAGTGTCAGTGCAATTAAAACATAACAATGCAACAAACAGGATCAACAGCATCAATCCACAACAATTAACAATCAACAAGACAGATCAACAAGACAAACATAACATAACGCCTCAGTTGAAATCAGATCCGTTCTCATAATCCTTGTGCCATTCCTATGTTCCATTTACCGTCTTCCTATGATTGGTTGCACTGCTTAACCAAATGCTTGTTCATAAAGCCAGGTCTTAACCGTTCTCCGAAACGTCAGCAGCGAAGGTGCCTGCCTGATGTCTGCTGGTAGGGCATTCCATAGCCGAGGGGCCACCACTGAGAAGGCCCTGTCTCTCGTCCCCGCCAAGCGCGTCTGTGACGCAGGCGGGATCGAGAGCAGGGCCTCCCCAGATGATCTTAATGTTCTGGTCGGTTCATAGGTGGAGATGCGTTCGGAGAGGTAAGCAGGGCCAGAACCGTTTAGGGCTTTATAGGCTAAAGCCAGCACCTTGAATTGTGCCCGGTAGCGGATTGGCAGCCAGTGGAGCTGGCTCAGCAGAGGAGTGCTCTGCAGAGGTATGCTCTAGGCCTGGGTAACAACGCAAAAATTTGTTTCTAAAATCGATTTGTATTTGGGGTTTTTTTTTGTTTCGATATTTAAAATAATTACAAAATTTTCCCTTAAAAAAGTTTGGTATTTACGAAATTTCGTTAATATTTACAAAACATTTTGTCAAGATGGCGCCCTTTTTTTTCAATATTTTTTCAATATTTTTTCAATATTTTTTCAATATTTTTTCAATATTTTTTCAATATTTTTTCAATATTTTTTAATTTAATTATTAATTTAGTAGAATAGGGAGGAGAGGTTATTATTAAGGAGGGAAGGCAGGCACTCACTCTGGCGGGCCCGGCTCCTCCGAAGCAATGCGAAATTGGGAGAAGGGCTCCCCAAAGGCCATCTAGCCCAGCCCTCCGCTAAGGAATTGGGAGAACGAAGCACACCCACCGCAAAGGTGAGGAAGGAGGGACGGGCCGCCTTCCCGCTGAGGGTCGCTCGCCCTCTCGCTCGCTTGCTCAGCCGGCGCCTTCCCCGCCCTCTCCTCCTCGGGAGAACGAAGCGACGGGCCGCCTTGCTCAGCCGGCGCCTTCCCCGCCCTCTCCTCCTCGGGAGAACGAAGCGACGGGCCGCCTTGCTCAGCCGGCGCCTTCCCCGCCCTCTCCTCCTCGGGAGAACGAAGCGACGGGCCGCCTTGCTCAGCCGGCGCCTTCCCCGCCCTCTCCTCTTCCTCCTCCTCCTCCTCCTCCTCCTCTTTCAGGCTCTGACTGGCAGAGGAGAGAGAGCAGAGCTCCCAGCAAGCATCTAGCGCCAAGCCATCTTACGTATTTCCGAAATGGACGGAAATACAAAATTTTTTGGCGCCTGCCGTTTCGATATTTAAAAACACTTCCGGGTTTAAAAATAAGTTTTGTAATCGTTTTGTAATTGCTAAAGTTAACGAATATTTAACGAATTACAAAATTAACGAACGAAACGGCCCAGGCCTAGTATGCTCCCTGAGTGCCGCTCCCGTTAGCAACCTGGCCGCCGAGCGCTGGACCATCTGAAGCTTCCGGGCAGTCTTCAAGGGCAACCCCACGTAGAGTGCGTTGCAGTAATCAATCCGGGATGTAACCAGAGCGTGGACTACCGTGGCCAAGTCAGACTTCCCAAGGTACGGGCGCAACTGAGTTCAAAGCAGAAAAATTGGGATTTTATTCAGCTGTGTGGAATGGGTCTCAGTTTCATTTTAAATCCAAGTTGGAGGAGCAACGTACCAGATTATTTGCTGGGCTGCGGCTCCCAGAATCTCCCAGCCAGCATAGAAAATGCTCTGTAACTGCACCAAGTCAGCAAGGCTATGGAGGAACACAACATTCCAAGCCCTCTTAAATAAGACTCCAACGTGACAGATGAAAATAAGAGGTGCCTTGGCCGGCCCCTTAAATAGCAACTGGCATTTCCAGCCTGCTCAGAATCAGTCAGTGACGACACTCCGGTCCTGCCGACTTGCGTTCCAAGAGATCAGATTCCAGAACGATACCCACAGCGTTGTGGTGGACCACAACAAAAAGCTCTCCACCTTCCAGCAGAAACCATCCATCTATCATAGTAGGTGTTTCCTTGGATTAGAGCAAGGGGAACGCAGTTCTCAAGATTCCTCACCATTTAATCTGCTGTCAGAGGCTCTTAGGATTTCCAAGCCAACCGACGTCCACCTAGATGGACTATTCCCAACCTCAAGTTACACCCACTCCTGAATCTTCAATCCTCAAATGCTCCTATTATGACAAATATCTCAATCATATAATCATAGAATCATAGAATCAAAGAGTTGGAAGAGACCTCATGGGCCATCCAGTCCAACCCCCTGCCAAGAAGCAGGAATATTGCATTCTAATCACCCCTGACAAATGGCCATCCAGCCTCTGCTTAAAAGCTTCCAAAGAAGGAGCCTCCACCACACTCTGGGGCAGAGAGTTCCACTGCTGAACGGCTCTCACAGTCAGGAAGTTCTTCCTCATGTTCAGATGGAATCTCCTCTCTTGTAGTTTGAAGCCATTGTTCCGCGTCCTAGTCCCCTGGAATTTCCCCTGGAATATTATTTTCATTGCTACTTCATAACTGTAACTGTTACGAATCGTAATGCAAATTTCTGATATGCAGGATATATTTCCATTCACTGGACCAAATTTGGCACAAATACACAATACACCAACATTTGAATACTGGTGGGGTTGGAGGCGGGGGTTGATTTTTTCATTTGGGAGTCGTAATTGCTGGGTTTACTAATTCACCTACAATCAAAGAGCATTCTGAACACCACCAATGATGGAATTGAACCAAACTTGGCACACAGAACTCACACGACCAAAAGAAAATACTAGAAGGGTTTGGTGGGCATTGACCTTGAGTTTAGGAGTTGTAGTTCACCTACATCCAGAGAGCACTCTGGGCTTAGACAATGATGGATCTGGATTAAACTTGGCACAAGTGCACAATATGACCAAATGTGAACACTGGTAGAGTTTGGGGAAAATAGATCTTGACATTTGGGAGTTGTAGTTACTTTGGTAGATGGTGATCTAAGCGCATTCTGAACTTCGCTAACAATGGAATTGAACCAAACTTGGCACACAATTTTCCCATGACCAACGGAAAATCCTGGAAGGATGTCCTTTGGTTTTGGAGTTGTAGTGCACCTACATCCTGAGATCACTGTGGACTCAAACAATGATGGATGTGGACCAAACTCTACACAAATACTCAATATGCCCAAATGTGAACACTGGTGGAGCTTGGGGAAAATAGACTTTGGCATTTGGGAGTTGTAGTTGCTGGGGAAATAGTGGAAGAGTATATAATAATAATACTTTATTTATATACCGCTTTATCCCCCGAGGGGACTCAGAGCAGCTCCCAGGTAAAAATCACAGAACAAAGTAAAGACAACATAACCATAAGGTTTGGTGGGCAGTGCCCTTTGGTTTTGGAGTTGTAGTTCACAACATCCAGAGATCACTGTGGACTCTAACAATGATGGATCTGGACTAAACTCTACACGAATATTCAATATGCCCAAATGTGAACACTGGTAGAGTTTGGGGAAAATAGAACCTTGACATTCAGGAGTTGTAGTTGCTGGGATTTATAGTTTACCTACAACCAAAGAGCATTTTGAACCCCACCAACGATGGAATTGAACCAAACTTGGCACACAGTTCGCCCATGACCAACAGAAAATACTGGAAGGGTTTGGTGGGCAGTGTCCTTTGGTTTTGGAGTTGTAGTTCACCTACATCCAGAGAGCACTGTGGACTCAAACAATGATGGATCTGGACCAAACTTGGCACCAACATTCAATATGTCCAAATGTGAACACTGGTGGAGTTTGGAGGGAAATAAAACTTGACATTTGGGAGTTGTAGTTGCTGGAATTTATAGTTCACCTACAATCAGAGAACATTCTGAACCCAACCAATGATAGAATTGGGCCAAACTTCCCACACAGAATCCCCATGACCAACAGAAAATAGTGTGTTTTCTGATGTTCTTTGGTGACCCCTCTGACACCCTCTCGTGACCCCCCTGTGCTGGTACAGCTGTACCAGGAGCTCCAGCTATATTTTCTTTCTGTTATATGTTTGCATTCATAGAGCAGTCCTCCTGTCCATCATGGTTAAGCTTTGGTTCTGCCCCTTGTTCAGGGCTTTGGGAGGAAAAGGAGCCATTTTTTGGGCAGTCTTACACAAGGTAGCTAAGCTATAGGACGTAGACCAGCTCGTCCCGTAGAAAAGCTTCCTTTCTCAATAATGTCCGGAGATACAGAAACAGAATATCCAGGGGAAAGGTCCCAAAAGCTCTGGCTGAGAGCTCACAGCTTCTCAGCCTCACAGCATTAGAGGGAACAGCCCTGAAGTTTTCTAAGAATTCTCGAAGGGAGAATAGCATTACAGATCCACGGAACTCCAGCTGAAATATCTACAAGCCTTGGCTGGTAGGTCTACTTGATGCCTAGACGCATTTGGAATCAGTAGTAGGACCCACATCAACGAGGCCTAGATAATAGACAGCTTAGAAGAGGTTTAAAAGGTTTTTTTTCTTACAGAGAAAGTAGAGTTAATCAAAGTCAGGTACCAGTCCATTGAGGACTAGACTAAGAAAGCCTTGAAGTGTTGTTTGAATCATTGAAGATTTGTTGTTTGGTCCATAATAAAGACTTTGTTGTATCATTAAAGACTCTAAAGACCATCACTTCAGAAAAATCCCTGAGAACCTCTCTTCGAGGCCCCCTGGCTTCCCGCTGGGCTTAAAGTATACGTCCTATAGAAAAGTACAGCTGTTACAGGCCCAGCACGCAACAGAACACCCCCCCCCCCAGGGTCTCGACCCCCAGGTTGAGAAACACTGCAATAGATCTTCCTTCCTTCCTTCCTTCCTTCCTTCCTTCCTTCCTTCCTTCCTTCCAACCCACAATCTTCTCTTCTTTCCAGTTACTCCTTCATGCCTTCAAGAAGGAAAATCATAATTTCATGATGCAAAATGTTGGCTTTGGAGTAATGTAAGGAAGTTCTTCAGTATGTAGCGATGGTGTTATAGAGCTAAAATTTAGGGGCCTTTGCCAGGAGGCAGAGACCAATTAGATTCATCAAAGAGTTCTTTTTTCCGTGGCGAGACAGAGAAGCATCCCATATTTTCCCTGATTTCCCAATGAAAAGTCTCACCAGTTGAAGAAGAGCCATCGAAGTTTAATGCGATTCAGCTGAAACCGGATGCAAAGCTGCAATCATTCACCAAGCCAAGCATGAGGGGAATACACCAATACAGTCATATTTATAGCAAATTCAAAGTTGTAGAGTTCAAACTCCCCGCCCCGGCTTCCCTGTTGTCCCCTGCCATGATTGGGCGATGGGCTCCAGTGGTCCGTAGGAACCAATGGGGAGACCTCTGCCACCTGGTGGCAACAGCCAATCAGGGGAAATGGAGGCAGGATGAGGGAGCACAAAGGAATCTGGGAAAGGGGTCCTTAAACAAAGGAATGCCATGTGCTCTTGTGAGACAAAGGGTCAACATGTGTCCTGATCCTTCCTGGCTGTGAGACAGGGGAACAATGATGGCAGCCTGTGGTTAATGCTAAGTAAACAAAAGCAGAGGGGAAGATTTCCCCTTATCTTACAGAAACTTTTGTCAAACAATGCTTTACTCTAGTGGGCCATCTTCCGAGGCTAGAGATAAGAATCTCCTTCTTTTATCCATGCAAAGGTGTCTTTGGCGGGAAGTTTCAGTCTTTTGTTTCTGAAGGCCAGGGGGTTCCCTTACATATTTCTTTGGAGGGAGAAGGGGCAAAGGGTCAGGAATACAAGGAAACATAAAAACCATATAGAAATTATACACAGGGAAATCATATGCAGCTATCTTCCCATCCGGGACCTCAGAGAGAGATTAATAATACCAATTATAAAAAGCAGACGATATCAGGACACAGCATGAATTCATAAGTTGTCTTGAAGAAAGTTCATGGGTAGAGAGCGAGTCCTTGAAGAGAGTGAAGTCCAGGAATGTAGCAGAATTCAAAAAGCCAGACAAAGGGAGTCTATGGAGTTCCACTGGGTCAAGACGCAAAGCCCTGCAGCGCTGGGATGAAAGCCAGTCCCATGGTCTTTGGAAAACTACTGCTCTCTCTCTCTCGAGAGAGAGAGGCAGAGACCCCAAGGTCTAGCCATTCCCAAAGTTTCATGGGGTCCTTATTGTTTGTTAAGGCCTTGACAAATTGACCAAGACTTAACCCCTATTGTGCAGTCTGGTACCTTTGTCCTTTGCAGAACTATTAGTCACCATCCCTTGTGGGGGGGGGGGGGGGTCATGCTCGGCTTCAATGGGATTCACATTATGGCTTGCTCATGGTGTCCTTGACTTCCTTGTAAGCCAGCTAGTCTCCTGCTGTTACTCTCTGCCAAAGGCTTGTTTTCCTGCGTAAAGAAGGCCAGAAATGTCACTTTGTGTATTCTTAATTGGTGTCTCCCGCACACGCAGTAAGATGACCTACCCATTGGGTGTCTTTCCACGAATGCAGCGGCTTTGCTATCTCCCTCTCTTTCCTTCTTTCCTTCCTTCCTTCCTGAATGTGTTTTTGCCTTTCAGTGTGACGCTAATTAAAAAAAGGAACTACCCAACTGTTAGGTGAATGGGTCTGTCGCGGCAGCCTTTGACAGCAGATGGTGAGAGATGGCAACAAAGCATGAGAGGTGAGTGATCTCTTGGCAAAACCGCCTGCGTCGTCTCTTCGAAACTGACTTGCTGCAGCCAGGGTTGGTGAAGGAGGATATTATCGCATAGTTAACATTGATTTAGTATTAAAATACCTTTACCAGTCTGCTTGGCATCTGTGTATGGAACAGATGATGCAAGGATACCATCTTGTCCACTGCTCAGTTTAGGAAAGGTCTCAGGCAGCTGTTGCTTCAAGGGGAGGGGTTGCATGTCAGCAGTCTAAGTAGGAATAGGAAAGATTGGCAGGAGGGGGGGGGGTTGCATATAAGAAGGGATTGGTTTAGAGGAGGAAAGGTGGGAGGAATGACAACAAGTAGGAGAATTGAGATAAAGCCACACTGCAAGGTTCCGTCCTGGGCCCGGTCCTCTTCAACATCTTTATTAATGACTTAGATGAAGGGTTAGAAGGTAGGACCATCAAGTTTGCAGACGACACCAAATTGGGAGAGAGAGCCAATACTCCAGAGGACAGGAGCAGGATTCAAAACGATCTTGACAGATGAGAGAGATGTGCCAAAATTAACAAAATGAAGTTCAACAGTGACAAATGCAAGATACTCCACTTTGGCAGGAAAAACAAAATGCAAAGGTACAGAATGGGGGATGCCTGGCTCGAGAGCAGTACGTGTGAAAAAGATCTTGGAGTCCTTGTGGACAACAAGTTAAACATGAGCCTACAATGTGATGTGGCGGCAAAAAAAGCCAATGGGATTTTGGCCTGCATCAAGAGGAGCCTAGTGTCTAGATCTAGGGAAGTAATGCTACCCCTCTATTCTGCTTTGGTTAGACCACACCTGGAATATTGTGTCCAATTCTGGGCACCACAATTCAAGAGAGATATTGACAAGCTGGAATGTGTACAGAGGACGGCGACTAAAATGATCAAGGGTCTGGAGAACAAGCCCTATGAGGAGCGGCTAAAGGAGCTGGGCATGTTTAGCCTGAAGAAGAGAAGGCTGAGAGGAGATATGATAGCTATGTATAAATATGTGAGAGGAAGCCACAGGGAGGAGGGAGCAAGCTTGTTTTCTGCTTCCTTGGAGACTAGGATGCGGAGCAATGGCTTCAAACTACAAGAGAGGAGATTCCATCTGAACATTAGGAAGAACTTCCTGACTGTGAGAGCCGTTCAGCAGTGGAACTCTCTGCCCCAGAGTGTGGTGGAGGCTCCTTCTTTGGAAGCTTTTAAGCAGAGGCTGGATGGCCATTTGTCAGGGGTGATTTGAATGCAATATTCCTGCTTCTTGGCAGAATGGGGTTGGACTGGATGTCCCATGAGGTCTCTTCCAACTCTTTGATTCTATGATTCTATGATTCTATGATTCAGGGGGGCTTACAAAAGGCACAGTTCAATGCCCAACAATTCACAAAATACAATGTACAAATTACAATATAGCGTTAACAGTTATGACTAGTTAAAACAATCAAAAACAATACAATAGCAGCAATGAAATCATCTTGTGGTCAACGTTCGCCAATTCATAAATCCGTAATCCATCCAGCATTGTCATTGTCCTTTCCTACTCTGGTCATCATTGTCTTTTGTCCATCTGCCAGCTTACCCGAAGGCCTGGTCCCACATCCAGGTTTTTAACTTCCTTCTGAAAGAGAAGAGGGATGTTGATGATCTAATTTCCCCGGGGAGTGCATTCTACAGGCGAGGGGCCACCACCGAGAAGGCCCTGTCCCTCGTCCCCACCAGCCTCACTTGTGATGCAAGTGGGGCCGAGAGCAGGGCCTACCCAGAAGATCTTAAACTCCGAGGTGGGACGTAGAAGGAGATACGTTTGGACAAGTACACTGGGCCAGAGCTGTAAAGGGTTTTGTAGGTCAAAACCAGCACTTTGAATTGTCCTCGGAACTGGATTGGCAGCCAGTGGAGCTGACATAGCAGGGGGTGGTATGCTCCCTGTATGATGCTCCGGTGAGTAATCTAGCCGCTGCCCGTTGGACTAATTGAAGTTTCCGAACATCAATAATCATGTAGAATACAATATTCGATATAATAATCTATCTAAATACAAATAATAAAAATAAATTGTAAATAATAAATCATTACAATAATATAGTATGTTGTTCATTCGTTCAGTCGTCTCCGACTCTTCGTGACCTCATGGACCAGCCCACGCCAGAGCTCCCTGTCGGCCGTCACCACCCCCAGCTCCTTCAAGGTCAGTCCAGTCACTTCAAGGATGCTATCCATCCATCTTGCCCTTGGTCGGCCCTTCTTCCTTTTACCTTCCACTTTCCTCAGCATAATTGTCTTCTCCAGGCTTTGCTGTCTCCTCATGATGTGGCCAAAGTACTTCAACTTTGTCTCTAGTATCTTTCCCTCCACTGAGCAGTCGGGCTTTATTTCCTGGAGGATGGACTGGTTGGATCTTCTCGCAGTCCAAGGCACTCTCAGCACTTTCCTCCAACACCACAGCTCAAAAGCATCTCTCTTCCTTCGCTCAGCCTTCCCGAAGGTCCAGCTCTCACATCCGTAGGTGACTACAGGGAATACCATGGCTTTGACTAGGCAATGGATCTTTGTTACCAGTCTGATGTCTCTACTCTTTACTATTTTATCGAGATTGGACATTGCTCTCCTCCCAAGAAGGAAGCGTCTTCTGATTTCCTGGCCACAGTCTGCATCTGCAGTAATCTTTGCGCCTAGAAATACAAAGTCTGTCACGGCCTCCACATTTTCTCCCTCTATTTTCCAGTTGTCAATCATTCTTATTGCCATAATCTTGGTTTTTTTGATGTTTCGCTGCAACCCGGCTTTTGCGCTTTCTTCTTTCACCTTGAGTAGAAGGCTCCTCAGCTCCTCCTCGCTTTCGGCCATCAGAGTGGTGTCATCTGCATATCTGAGGTTGTTAATGTTTCTTCCAGCAATTTTCACCCCAGCTTTGCATTCCTCAAGCCCCGCACATCCTCGCATGATGTGTTCTGCATACAAGTTAAAAAGGTTGGGTGAGAGGATGCAGCCTTGCCGTACGCCGTTCCCAATCTTGAACCAGTCAGTTGTTCCGTGGTCAGTTCTGACTGTTGCTCCTTGGTCCTTGTACAGATTCCTCAGGAGAGAGGGAAGGGGGCTTGGGATGCCCATCCCACCAAGAACTTGCCACAATTTATTATGATCCACACAGTCCAAGGCTTTAGAATAGTCAATGAAGCAGAAGTAGATGTTTTTCTGAAACTCCCTGCCTTTCTCCATTATCCAGCGGAGATTGGCAATCTGGTCTCTGGTTCCTCTGCCTTTTCTAAACCCAGCTTGAACATCTGGCCACTCTCTCTCCATGTATTGCTGGAGTCTTCCTTGCAGGATCTTGAGCATTACCTTACTGGCATGATGAGAAATCAGGGCCACTGTATGGAAGTTTGAGCAGTCTTTCGCATTTCCCTTTTTGGGTATGGGGATATAAGTTGATTTTTTTGATGTAGTATACGATAATCTATATAAATCAAAATCTAATGTTCGTTTGTGGGATTAACATAACTCAAAAACCATTTGACAAATTCACACCAAATTTGGACATTATACCTCTAACAGAACAATGAGTGACCATCACTCCTAACCCCCCACCCCCCATAAACCAGTGGAAAGTATTTAAAAATCCCCAAAATCTAAATGACGAAAAGCTAAGTGACGATACAGAAAAAGGGAAGGGAGGGGAGAAAGAAAGAAAGAAAGAAAGAGCGAAGGAAGGAGGGAGAAGCTAAGAAAAAGGGGGAAAGAAGGAAAGAGGTAGAGAAGGAAGGTGAGAAGGAAATAAGAAAAGGGAAGAAAGGAAGGAAACAGAGCGAAGGAAGGAAGGAAAGAAGGAGAGAAAGAGGGATGGAAGGGTGGCCACAGCAACGCGTGGCGGGTACAGCTAGCAAAATAAAGAAATTGCAAAGGTAGCTGCAGGATTGCCCCAGGCTGAGGGCTGACCTGTCAAATGCCCTTCCTTCCTTTTTCTCTCTCCCTCTCCCTCCCCTCCCCATACTTTCCTCTTCAGTGTCTTTCTTTGGCTTCCAGAGCTTCCATGCTGTAAGGCGATCTGACCCCAGCGCTTCTCTGGAGAACAACTTAGGAAAGTGAAAACAACCCGTGGAATCCTGTTTCAGGAAAAAAATAGAAGCAGAAGACACCAGTGTGATTTGTCACTTGGTTGCCCGGACCCAGAACTGGATGGACCTCTAGTCTTCTGCCGGTCTCCAAAATTGGAAAGGGATATTGTTTGACGGTCAAGACAAGGGACAATCTGGAGAGATAGTTTGGATTACGTGTTTGCAGCGGCTGGTTTTGAAGGACAGAGAGCAAGCAAAGAGCATGCGGCAGAGCATTGGATTTATCTAGGAGTTTCCTTAAGAGCTTCACGAGAACCCTTTGGCACAGGAATAACTTTCAGGTAGGTGACAGCAATGGCAATGGGGAGGGAACTGGTGCGTGGCAAAAGTCTGAATTTGTGCAGGGTGGACTCCAGTATTATGCACATTTGGTCAGTCTAAATGACGTATGAGATTCTTCATCGATATTTCATCCACATTGAAAATGTCTCCTTTCCTTTAGAATTACTGTATATACTTGGATATAAGACTAGTTTTTCAGCCCCTTTTTTAGGCTGAAAAATCTCCCCTTGCCTTATACTCGAGTCAAGGTTATTTACTATTTTACTATTATTAGTATTATTTTTATTGCATTTATTATTTTACTCTATTTATTATTATTATTATTATTACATTTATTATTTTACTCTTTATTGTTATTATAACATTTATTATTTTACTCTATTATTGTTATTACATTTATTCTTTTACTCTATTTATTATTATCATATTTATTATTTTCCTCTTTATTGTTATTATAACATTTATTATTTTACTCTATTATTGTTATTACATTTATTATTTTACTCTATTATTGTTATTACATTTATTCTTTCTCTTTATTGTTATTATAACATTTATTATTTTACTCTATTATTGTTATTACATTTATTATTTTACTCTATTATTATTACATTTATTCTTTCTCTTTATTGTTATTATAACATTTATTATTTTATTATTGTTATTACATTTATTATTTTACTCTATTATTATTACATTTATTCTTTCTCTTTATTGTTATTATAACATTTATTATTTTACTCTATTATTGTTATTACATTTATTATTTTACTCTATTATTATTACATTTATTCTTTCTCTTTATTGTTATTATAACATTTATTATTTTACTCTATTATTGTTATTACATTTATTATTTTACTCTATTATTATTACATTTATTCTTTCTCTTTATTGTTATTATAACATTTATTATTTTACTCTATTATTGTTATTACATTTATTATTTTACTCTATTATTATTACATTTATTCTTTCTCTTTATTGTTATTATAACATTTATTATTTTACTCTATTATTGTTATTACATTTATTATTTTACTCTATTATTATTACATTTATTCTTTCTCTTTATTGTTATTATAACATTTATTATTTTACTCTATTATTGTTATTACATTTATTATTTTACTCTATTATTATTACATTTATTCTTTCTCTTTATTGTTATTATAACATTTATTATTTTACTCTATTATTGTTATTACATTTATTATTTTACTCTATTATTATTACATTTATTCTTTCTCTTTATTGTTATTATAACATTTATTATTTTACTCTATTATTGTTATTACATTTATTATTTTACTCTATTATTATTACATTTATTCTTTCTCTTTATTGTTATTATAACATTTATTATTTTACTCTATTATTGTTATTACATTTATTATTTTACTCTATTATTATTACATTTATTCTTTCTCTTTATTGTTATTATAACATTTATTATTTTACTCTATTATTGTTATTACATTTATTATTTTACTCTATTATTATTACATTTATTCTTTCTCTTTATTGTTATTATAACATTTATTATTTTACTCTATTATTGTTATTACATTTATTCTTTTACTCCATTATTATTACATTTATTCTTTCTCTTTATTATTATAACATTTATTATTTTACTCTATTATTGTTATTACATTAATTATTTTACTCTATTTATTATTATCATATTTATTATTTTACTCTTTATTATTATTATAACATTTATTATTTTACTCTTTTATTGTTATTACATTTATTATTTTACTCCATTATTATTACATTTATTCCTTCTCTTTATTATTATAACATTTATTATTTTACTCTATTTATTATTGTTATTACATTTATTATTTTACTCTTTATTATTATTATTACATTTATTCTTTTCCTCTTTATTGTTATTATAACATTTATTATTTTACTCTATTTATTATTGTTATTACATTTATTCTTTTCCTCTTTATTGTTATTATAACATTTATTATTTTACTCTATTTATTATTGTTGTTATTACTTTTATCATTTTACTCTCTTATTACTGTTATTTAATTTCCATTATTTTACTCTATTATTTTTTATTACATTTATTATTTTACTCCCTTTATTATTATTGGAAGGATATGTAAGCACATTTACATTGAATAAGGTTAGAATAATGGTTTAATCAGAGTTGGACAGCTTTATCTTACATTACAATTTTATGTAAATATTTTTGAATATTTACTGACACCCCAATTACTGTATTTGTATTGGTTTCTATTTCTATTTTGAAACTTACCTATCTATCTATCTATCTATCTATCTATCTATCTATCTATGTATATAATAAAAGTCAGTGTTTGTATGTGGAGGAAGGATGGAAGGGAGGTGTATGTGGCAGCGTTCTGATTGGTTACTACTGTGGTACTATTTGCATATACTCTCTGATTGGCCAGCTTCAAAACTCCTAGATTCTGAGGTGAAAGAGGAGAGGAAAAGACCTAAGGCTTTGTCAGAAAATTACCAATACAGACCAAACTTGGCACACAGAGCCCGCAAGACCCACTCTACATCCTACTGCAGTTTGGAGGAGGGTGAACCATGGATGATGGGACTTGCAGTACCATCACTCACATTCTGAGACCGCTGTGACCCTCATCCAATGACTGATCAAGACCAAACTTGGCACACAGAGCCCCCATGACCCACTCTCCATCCTGAACCCAGGGGGTGCTCACCAATGCTTCCTCTTCATCTTGGAAAGAAGTGACGAGTGGAGTGCCACAGGGTTCCGTCCTGGGCCCGGTCCTTAGATGAAGGGCTAGAAGGCAGGATCATCAAGTTTGCAGACGACACCAAATTGGGAGGGAGAGCCAATACTCCAGAGGACAGGAGCAGGATTCAAAACGATCTTGACAGATTAGAGAGATGATGGGCCAAAACTAACAAAATGAAGTTCAACAGGGACAAATGCAAGATACTCCACTTAGGCAGAAAAAACGAAATGCAACAATACAGAATGGGGAACAATGCCTAGCTTGAGAGGCTTGTGAAAAAGATCTTGGAGTCCTTGTGAACAACAACTTAAACATAGGATTTTGGCCTGCATCAGTAGGAGCATATTGTCTCAATCTAGGGAAGTCATGCTACCCCTCTATTCTGCTCTGGTTAGATCACACCTGGAATGTTGTGTCCTATTCTGGGAACCACAATTCAAGAGAGATACTGACAAGCTGGAATGTGTCCAGAGGAGGGCGACTAAAATGATCAAGGGTCTGGAGAACAAGCCCTATGAGGAGTGGCTTAAGGAGCTGGGCATGTTTAGCCTGAAGAAGAGAAGGCTGAGAGGAGACATGATAGCCATGTATAAATATGTGAGAGGAAGCCACACGGAGGAGGGAGCAAGCTTGTTTTCTGCTTCCTTGGAGACTAGGACGCAATGGAACAATGGCTTCAAACTACAAGAGAGGAGATTCCATCTGAACATGAGGAAGAACTTCCTGACTGTGAGAGCCGTTCAGCAGTGGAACTCTCTGCCCCGGAGTGTGGTGGAGGCTCCTTCTTTGGAAGCTTTTAAACAGAGGCTGGATGGCCATCTGTCAGGGGTGATTTGAATGCAATATTCCTGCTTCTTGGCAGGGGGTTGGACTGGATGGCCCATGAGGTCTCTTCCAACTCTTTGATTCTATGATTCTATGAACCACTTTGGCTTCATGGTCTTCTTGAACAGCTGTCCCATCTTTCTGACTCTCTTCTCTGTCTCTGTTTGTCAACAACGGGGTTTGATGGCAGCCAATGCAAGGCCATCCCAAATAGGAGATGGCTTCTTCTTCATCTCAAAAAGAAAGAAAGAAAGAAACCAGAGCAGGGTGGGATGAAGATCTGGGGCAAGTGGGTATCTATTTCCCGATTCCATTTTTAGTTTGACTTGTGAAATTCCTGCTTCACTCCTCCTGCTCTTTGCCAACTCCCTTGGAAATGGGCTTGTTGGAGGGGAATGAAAAGTAGTCCGATGACCATCTATATATATAAAAATGCTCCGTGTATAATGAGTACCTTAAAATCAAAAAAACCAATGGATGAAATTACACCAAATTTGGCAACAAAATGTCTCACTACACAAGGAGTGACCATCACTCAAAAAATTATGATTTTGTCATTTGGGAGTTGTAGTTGCTGGGATATATAGTTCACCTATAATACAAAGAGCATTCTGAACTCCACCAACGATGGAATTGAACCAAACTTGGCACACAGTTCTCCCATGACCAACAGAAAATATTAGCAGCATTTGGAGGGCACTGACGTTGAGTTTGGGAGTTGTAGTTCACCTACATCCAGAGAGCACTGTGGACTCGAACAATGATGGATCTGAACCAAACTTCGCACAAATATTCCATATGTCCAAACATGAACACAGATGGAGTTTGGGGAAAATAGACCTTGGCATTTGGGAGTTGTAGTTAATGGGATTTATAGTTCATCTACAATCAAAGACCATTCTGAATGAACCCCACGAATACAGAACTGGGGCAAACTTCCCACACAGAACCCCCATGACCAACAGAAAATACTTAAGGCCATCCAATCCAACTCCCTTCACCAGGGCAAGAAAACATAATCAAAGCCCTCCTGACAGAGAGCCATCCAGCCATAGATATAGATAGATATATATGATTAACACACACAAAGTATTATAGATTTGAAAGGGACTCCTAAAGATGGACAATTATATGTTGCATGTTTCAGAGTAGGCAAACCAGACAATCCCTACGTCAACACTGGCAAAGAAACATCAAGAAATACTGTTTACCCACAAGCATACAGACATTACATATATTAGAAACCAGTACTTTCTAATTAATTTATTTTCCATATCACTAGACTGAGCCACAGCAACGCGTGGCAGGGGACTGCTAGTCCCTTATGAAAGAAAACAGATTTTCAAACCTGCACTTTCTTTATGGCAGTGTTTCTCAACCTGGGGGTCGGGACCCCTGGAGGGGTCGCAAGGGGGTATCAGAGGGGTCGCCAAAGACCATCAGAACACACAGTATTTTCCGTTCGTCATGGGAGTTCTGTGTGGGAAGTTTGGCCCAATTCTACCGTTGGTGGGGTTCAGAATGCTCTCTGATTATAGGTGAACTATAAATCCCAGCAAGGTCTATTTTCCCCAAACTCCACCAGTGTTCACATTTGGGGACATTGAGTATCTGTACCAAGTTTTGTCAAGATCCATCCTTGTTTGAGCCCACAGTACTCTCTGGATGTGGGTGAACTACAACTCCCAAACTCAATGTCAATGACCATCAAACCCTTCCAGTATTTTCTGTTGGTCATGGTAGTTCTCTGTGCCAAGTTTTGCCCAATTCTATCATTGGTGGGGGTTCAGAATGCTCTCTGATTGTAGGAGAACTGTAGACGCCAGCAACTACAACTCTCAAAAGTCAAGTTCTATTTTCCCCAAACTCCACCAGTGTTCACATTTGGGCATATTGAGTATTTGTGCCAAATTTGGTCCTGATCCATTATTGTTTGAGTATTCATGCCAAGTTTAGTTGAGATTAATCATTGTTTGAGTCCACAGTGCTCTGGATGTAGATGAACTACAATTCCAAAATTCAAGGTCAATGCCCACCAAACTCTTCCAATTATTTTCTGTTGGTCATGGGACTTCTGTGTACCAAGTTTGGTTCAATCCCATTGTTGGTGGAGTTGAGAATGCTCTTTGATTGTAGGTGAACTATAAATCCCAGCAACTACAACTCCCAAATGCCAAGGTCTATTTTCCCCAAACTCCACCATTGTTCACATCTGGACATATTGAGTATTCATGCCAAGTTTGGTCGAGATTAATCATTGTTTGAGTTCACAGTGCTCTCTGGATGTAGATGAACTACAATTCCAAAACTCAAGGTCAATGCCCACCAAACCCTTCCGATTATTTTCTGTTGGTCATGGGACTTCTGTGTACCAAGTTTGGTTCAATCCCATTTTTGGTGGAGTTGATTGTAGGTGAACTATACATCCCAGCAACTACAACTCCCAAATATACAGGTCTATTTTCCCCCAACTCCACCATTGTTTACATCTGGACGTATTGAGTATTCATGCCAAGTTGGTGAGATCAATCATTGTTTGAGTCCACAGTGCTCTCTGGGTGTAGATGAACTACAATTCCAAAACTCAAGGTCAATGCCCATCAAACTCTTCCAATTATTTTCTGTTGGTCATGTGACTTCTGTGTACCAAGTTTGGTTCAACCCCTTTGTTGGTGGAGTTGAGAATGCTCTTTGATTGTAGTTGAACTATAAATCCCAGCGACTACAACTCCCAAATGTCAAGGTCTATTTCCCCCAAACTCCACCATTGTTCCCATCTGGACATATTGAGTATTCATGCCAAATTTGGTCGAGATTAATCATTGTTTGAGTCCACAGTGCTCTCTGGATGTAGGCGAACTACAACTCCCAAACTCAAGGTCGATGCCCACCAAGTCCGTCCAGTATTTTTTGTTCCTCATGGGAGTTCTGTGTGCCAAGTTTGGTTCAATTCCATTGTTGATTGAGCTAAGAATGCTCTTTATAGGTGAACTATAAATCCCAGCAACTACAACTCCCAAAAGACAAAATCAATCCTGCCCCAACTCCAACATTATTCAGATTTGGGTATATTGGGTATTTGTACCAAATTTGGTCTAGTGAATGACAATACATCCTGCATATCAGATATTTACATTATGATTCATAACAGTAGCAAAACTACAGTTGTGAAGTAGCAACAAAAATAATGTTATGGTTGGGAGTTACCACAACATGAGGAACTCCATTAAGGGGTCGCGGCATTAGGAAGGTTGATAACCACTGGTGTAGATGCACCCAGAGAAGGGTATAGACCTTGGGAAACTATAACTCTCAGGAAGACTCCATCGCATGAATCCATGGCATTTACAGTAGGGTGCAAGGGTATTCATTCCATACTGTAAATGCACTAAGACAGTGGTTCTCAACCTGGGGGTCATGAGGGGGTTTCAGAGGGGTCGCCAAAGACCATCCAAAAATGTATTTTCTGTTGGTCATAGGGGATCCATGTGGGAAGTTTGGCCCAGTTCTATCATTGGTAGGGATCAGAATGATCTTTTATTGTAGGTGAACTATACATCCCAGCAGCTAAAACTCTCAAATGCAAGTTCTATTTTCCCCAAACTCCACCAGTGTTCATTCACAGTGGGCATGTTGAGTATTCATGGCAAGTTTGGTCCAGATGCATCATTGTTTGAGTCCACAGTGCTCTCTGGATCTAGGTGAACTACAACTCCAAAACTCAAGGTCAGTGCCCACCAAACCCTTCCAGTATTTTCTGTTGGTCACGGGAGTTCTGTGTGGCAAGATTGGTTCAATTCCATTGTTGGAGTTCATAATGCTCTTTGATTGTAGGTAAACTATAAATCCCAGCAACTACAACTCCCAAATGACAACATCAGTCCCCTGCCAACCCCACCAGTATTCAAATTGGGGCATATCACGTATTTGTGCCAAATTTGGTCCAGTGAATAAAAATACATCCTGCATATCAGATATTTATATTATGATTAATAACAGTAGCAAAATTGTAGTTGTGAAGTAGCAACAAAAATAATATTGTTGGGGGTCACCACAACATGACGAACTGTATTAAGGGGTCGCAGCATTAGAAAGGTTGAGAACCACTGCAGTAAGAGAAGGATATGGGCCTTGGAAAACTATGACTTCCAGGACTTCACAGCATTGAGACATGGCATAATAATAATAATAATAATAATAATAATAATAATAACAACAACATTTAAAATGGGTACACACTTCATTTATTCTCCACTGCAGATACACCCAGAGAACACATCTGGTTTCTTCCTGTCTGGGGGAATCCTTTGTTGGGAGGTGATTAGAAGGCCCTTATTGTTGCTTGTCTGGAATTCCCCTGTTTTTTTAGTGTTGTTCTTTATTTACTGTTATGATTTTAGAGTTTTTTTAAATACTGGTAACCAGATTTTGTTCATTTTCATGGTTTCTTACTTTGTTGAAATTGTCCGCGTGCTTGGACAATTTCACCTCCCAACAAAGGATTCCCCCAGGCAGTAAGAAGCTAGACCTTGAAACTGCTAAGCCATTAAATGCTATTTTCAGTATTTAGAAGCAATGTTTAGCAAGCAAATCCCAGAAAAGGGGAGCAGGCCAAGTGACCAAGACAATGCAAACACGGCGAGTGGGAGACTTTTCGGTGCGAAGGACTGTCACCGTCTCACTTTCTGCAAGGATAGAAATGTGCCGAGGGAAGGGAAATGTCACCGGTTTGCCAAAATCAACACCCCTTGGTATATCATAGAGAAACCAGAATAATTGAAAGTGATCCATAGTGTAAAAATAAACCCTCGACATATTTTTAGGTGTGCAGCAAGACTTATAAATTTTAATAGCAGCCAGAAAGGAGAAACCTTTCCCCAAAATAAGGTCGAATATATGACATGACTAAGCTGCCTGTCGTCACTGTCAAAATAAAATGCAAGGGAGACATACTTGCTTATTGCGTTGGCTTAAAAAGTGGCTTACATTGTGTTGTCGAAGTATTTCATGGCCGGAATCACTGGGTTGTTGTGAGTTTGCCGGGCTGTATGTCCATGTTTCAGAAGCATTCTCTCCTGACATTTCACCCACATCTATGGCAGGCATCCTCAAAGGTTGTGAGGTCTGTTGGAAACTAAGCAAGTGGGGTTTACATATCTGTGGAATGTCCAGGGCGGGAGAAAGAACTCTTATCTGTTGGAGGCAAGTGTGAATGTTTCAATTGGCCACCTTGAGTAGCATTGAATAGCCTTGTAGCTTCAAAGCCTGGTCATTTCCTGCCTGGGGAATATTTATATCTATATATAACATTTCATTTATATATAACACCTATATATCTATATATCTATATCTATATCTATCTATCTATATATATATATATATTAGGGCTCGGCGGTTTCGTTCGTTAATTTCGTAATTCGTTATTAATTCGTTATTTTTTTGATAACGAAGCGATATTGAACCATTCAGGAGCAACTAAAAATCGAAATGAATTTTTCAATTCGTTTCGTAATTGTTTTGTAATTGTTTCGAAATCGTTTCGAAATCGTTTCGAAATCGTTTCATTATTATTTCCACATGTCTGGTGCAAGTTTTATAGTTGTTTGTTTTATCAGTGAAAAAAAATATAATTATCACACCAACAGTCAACAACAGAGGGAGAGGGAAGCTTCAGAAGTTCCCCCTGTCCCATATGGAGGGTTTTTTAGCGTATTTCGCGGTTGCGTCCGCCATTAACGAATCGATTCATAATTGTTTCGTAATTTCCGTAATTTCGTAAATTTTGAACTTTTTTAAAGAAAAATTTCGGAATTCTTTTAAAAATCGAAACGCAAAAACTCCCTAAAAACGAATCGAGTTTAGAAACAAATTTTTCCGTGGTTGCCCAGCCCTATATATATCGCCATCCTTGCAAAGCCAGGAGTTTAACAGCCAAAGGTGGGAAAAACCAGTCTGCAAACTCTTTGCAATGATTGGCCTAGGGAGCAGCTCTTTGAGCCCGCCCCTGCTCCCGGGGAAAGACTTCCATTTTGGAGTCCTCCCTGCCTGTTCAGTTCTGAAGAAGGAATCTGATGTGCTGGTGGCCAGACAGGTAGCTCCGACAAACCACTGTAAAAACAATTGAGAAATTAAGATAGACAGAGAAGTTTATTGAGAAGAATTGAGTGATAGTTAGATAGATTATAAGAGAGTTATAGAGTATAAAGAAAAATAGATATTGAGCTTTGAGAATTGAGTTTTATAGAGTCTTATAGAGAGAGAGAGACTGCATTGCCTTATCTCCAAGGCTAATCTGGAGCTTAGATAGATAGGGAAGGATTTGTTCTTTCTAAAAGGCAACAGCTCTGGATTAGGGTGAAGGATCCCTGGATCCCTTTGCCACTTGGGGAAAGGCTGACTCAGTAACTGGTGGAGAAGAGAAAGAAGAAATATCTATTTGGTTTATCAATTGACTGGTCTGTTTGCAACTTTGAGAAATAAATATCCTTTTTTGATGTTCAGAACTTGTAATAGACTCAGTTGCTGAGAATCTCAATCTTCGCAAGAAAAGCACCGGCAGTTCGCCCAGACATAGGGAACAGCACATCATAGTTTTGTTTTTAAAAGCATCTGGGTGTAACGGCACACATCCCCTGCCACACGTTGCTGTGGCCCAGTCTGGTGATCTGGAAAATAAAATAATGAGAAAGTGTTGGTTTCTAATATATATACAGTATTTCTTGTTTCTTTGTCAGTGTTGATGTGGAGATTGTTTGCCTACTCTGGCGTTTGCAACATATAATTGTCCTTCTTTAGGGGTCTCTTTCAAATCTATGATACTATATCTCTCTGGCCTACAAGAAGCAGTGCCTGAATATCAAGCATAATGTGGGTGCTAGAAACAATATCATACGAAAGCTGACTGGCACAACCTGGGGATAACAACCAGACACAGTGAAGACATCTGCCCTTGCGCTATGCTACTCTGCTGCTGAGTATGCATGCCCAGTGTGGAACACATCTCACCACGCTAAAACAGTGGATGTGGCTCTTAATGAGACATGCCGCATTATCACGGGGTGTCTGCGCCCTACACCACTGGAGAAATTACACTGTTTAGCCGGTATTGCACCACCTGACATCTGCCGGGAAGTGGCAGCCAATCATGAAAGGACCAAGGCAGTGACATCTCCACCTCATCCCTTGTTTGGGTATCAGCCAGCACATCAGTGACTGAAATCAAGAAATAGTTTTCTAAGATCTACAGGGACACTCGCTGGAACACCTCAGCAAGCGAGAGTCCAAAAGTGGCAGGCTCAAACCCAGCACCTCAATCTGTGGGTGATACCAGATGAGAGACTCCCCCCTGGGCACACAGAAGACTGGGCGACTTGGAAGGCGCTGAACAGACTGTGCTCTGGCACCACGAGATGCAGAGCCAACCTTAAGAAATGGGGCCACAAAGTGGAATCCACGACATGCGAGTGTGGAGAAGAGCAAACCACTGACCACCTGCTGCAATGCAATCTGAGCCCTGCCACATGCACAATGGAGGACCTTCTTATAGTAACACCAGAGGCACTCCAAGTGGCCAGATAGTGGTCAAAGGACATTTAATCAACTACTAAGCTTGCAAACTTTGTGTTTTGTTTGTTTGTTTATTTATTAAAAATGCAATACAACTGTTTGGTTTGCTCCTGACACGATAACTAAAATAAAAATACTGTTTTAGTGTGGTGAGATGTGTTCCACACTGGGCATGCGTACTCTGCAGCAGAATAGCAAAGCACAAGGGCAGATGTCTTCATTGTGTGGGTGAAACGTCAGAAGAGAATGCTTCTGGAAATAGGCCATACAGCCTGGAAAACTCACAGCAACCAGGCGGCTTTCTTTCTCAGTTGCAGATATTTTTTTTGCAGTGATTTATTTATTGTGTCAGGAGCAGACCAAACAGTTGCATTGCATTTTTTAACAAAGAAAGAAAGAAAGAAAGAAAGAAAGAAAGAAAGAAAGAAAGAAAGAAAGAAACCATAAAGTTTGCAAGCTTTGTATTGGATTAAATGTCCTTTGACCAGTATCTGGCCACTTGGAGTGCCTCTTGTGTTGCTGCAAGAAGGTCCTCCATTGTGCATTTGCAGTAATGTATTCAACCCAATGTTTGGTTGTCAATACAAACATGTGCATGTTGCTTCCTCAAAAGGAAGTCGATTGAACTGAACTCTTTGCTAAGCACGTGCTTGACATTTTTCAGACCAATCATGTTGATTGGGTATTTTTATTTGTGCTACAACTCTCCCTTTGCTTCTTTTCCCATTAGCTGGTTCCCGAACGGCCATGAATTAATCAGTTCCCATTCTGTGGGGAGCATTCAGTGATAAAGATGCCAATGCTTCCTCTGAATATGGATTTTCTCTTTAATTGTATAGGCAATTTTTAAAAAATGCAGACGCAGCTTGAACAGCTATCTAGCCTAGACAGAGCTTTCCATGTTGGCCTTTTTCATCATTGCTTACTTGGGAAGATCTTCTCAAGCCAGTGAAGCGTGTGCCGAACTCTAACTTATCTCTTTGGTGCAACTTATTGCTTTGAATCCAAAGCCAATCGTAACGGATACATGCATAAAAGAAATGTGCTTACGTCCCTAGACAAAGTTTCCATGTTGTGTTGCGGTGAGTTTTCCGGGCTGTCTGGCCATGTTCCAAAAGCATTATCTCCTGACTTTTCACCCACATCTATGGCAGGCATTCTCACACAGGGGCGGCTCGTCCATTACGCGAAGTAAGCGGTCGCAGAACACTTCTTTTTGCCAGGGGCGCAGAGGCAGCTCTGTAAATGCTCCTCGACCACCACTTGAGGAGCGCCCCCTCAGCTCACAACAGCCCTTGCAGTCCGGGGGAGCCTCAGATTTCTTGCCTCGCTGCTGGGCGATCCTCTTTCCAAAGGGGCCAGGCCCTTGAGCCTCGCCTAGCCCCTCTCGTTCCTGCTCCACCCGGCCACTGGGTGCGCGAGCAGAACTGGCGCTCAATCGTTCTCCGCGTTCAATCCCTTCCCCATGACCGGCTCCCTTTCCCGATCCTCCGGCGCTCCACCCACCTCCTCTCCTCTCCCCAATTCGCGGGTGGGCCAAGGGGTGGAGCCGCCGCGTCTGGCCCGCTTCAGGTCCGGAGGCGTGTCTGAGGACCCCAGCGTGTACACCAAAAGTTGCCTCTTCTCCTGACTTTCTCTTCAGCCATTGGGATCAAGAGAGAGAGAGAGAGAGAGCGCCCCTGCAGCTGGAGGTATTTCCCACCTCCGTTCCCTCCTTTGTTTTTGCGCCTACCTTCAGGAAAAGTGGGCATCTCCACCTCTCTCTCTCTCTCTCTCTCTCTCTCTCTCTCTCTTGGTCCCAATGGCTGAGGAGAAAGTCAGGAGAAGAGGTGACTTTTGGCGCACGCCTCCGGACCCAAAGCGGGCCAGGCAAGGGAGCAAGTGCGGCAAGTGTAGTTACTGGGATGTATAGTTCACCTACAATCAAAGAGCATTCTGAACTCCACCAATGATGGAATTGAATCAAATATGGCACACGGAACTCCCACGACAAACAGAAAATATATATCAATAATTGGTTGGGGGGGGGGGATACTGTTTGCTTACCTTTGAAAATTACCTAAGGCTGCCTCTGTTCTCACAGGTCTGTTGGAAACACTTACTTACTTACTGTATATACTCGAGTATAAGCCTAGTTTTTTAGCCCCTTTTTAGGCTGAAATAGCTCCCCTCGACTTATACTCAAGTCAAGGCTATTTATTATTTTACTCTGCTATTAGTATTATTTTTATTTCATATATTATTTTACTCTATTATTATTACACTTACAGTATTTTACTCTATTATTATTATTACATTTATTATTTTTGTGCTGTCACACGCTGGGCCTATAGCAATTGTCTTTTGAACAGGACGTGCTCTTTGTGCCCAGCGGGAAGCCGGGGTGCCTCGAGTGAGAGGCCCCAAGGATTTTCCTATACAGAGTCTTTAAAAGCTTGAAGTCCTTTATTATTGCTTAGGTCTTCCACAAAACAATTAAATACTTCTCAGATCTTCAATAGGTCAAACAAATACTTCAAGGCTTTGAATCAACTGGTGGCTTTCTTAATCTTGTCCACAAGGGACAGGCAACTGGCTTCGTGAACTGTTTCTTTTCTTTAAGAGGAAAACCCTTTTTAACCCCTCCTTGGGCGATCTACTTTCTAAACTTTGCTGGTGTGGGCTCCACTCCCGGCTCCAAACTGCTTCTACGGTCCCAAGTAGACCTACCAGTCAAGACTTTGTAGATTCTCCAGCTGGAGTCCTTTGGAACTGTTTTCCCCTGGAATTTCTGGTGAAACGAAGCTTCTCTACAGGTGGAGCTGATTCACATCCTGTTGCTAAGCTTTCAACTGTAAGACTGAGCTAAAATGGCTCCCTTTCCTTCCTGAACCCTGGGGAAAGGGGAGGAACTAAAAAACCCAATGATGATAGGCAGACGGCTGCAAACCAAGGGAAACCACCTTATTGCAAAATGCATGGAACTTTGGAATACATGCAAATACTCAAAGAAAGAAAAGGAAGTTGGAGCTCCTGGTACAGCCGTACCAGCACAATTTTACACTATCTATGATTATTATTACATTTATTATTTTGCTTTATTATTATTGCATTTATTATTTTACTCTATTATTACATTTATTATTCTACTCTATTATTACTGTTACTAGCCGACCCCTGCCACGCATTACTGTGGCCCACATGGGGGTTCTGTGTGGGAGGTTTGGCCCAATTCTATCATTGGTGGGTTCAGAATGCTCTGTATTTGTAGGTGAACTATAAATCCCAGCAACTACAACTCCCAAATGTCAAGATTCTATTTCCCCCAAACTCCACCAGTGTTCACATTTGGGCATGTTGAGTATTTGTGTAGAGTTTGGTCCACATTCATCACTGTTTGAGTCCGTAGTGCTCTCTGGATGTAGGTGAACTACGGCTCCCAAACTCAAGGTCACTGCCCACCAAACCCTTCCAGTATTTTCTGTTGATGATGGGAGTTCACCAATCCTAAGTCAATACTAAAGTGCATTTGGTCTCCTGACGTTTCGCCTGCATCTATGGCTGGCATCCTCAGAGGTAGTGAGGTCTGCTGGAACTAGGAAAATGGGTTTATATATCTGTGGAATGACCAGGGTGAGACAAAGGACTCTTGTCTGCTGGAGCTAGGTGTGAATGTTTCAACTGACCACCTGGATTAGCATACAATGGGCTGACTGTGCCTGGAGCAAACTTTTGTTGAGAGGTAATTAGATGTCCTTATTTGTTTCCTCTCTGTTGTTTTGCTGTTGCAATTTTAGAGTTTTTTAATCCAGGTAGCCAGATTTTGTTCATTTTCATGGTTTCCTCCTTTCTGTTGAAATTGTCCACGTGCTTGTATATTTCAATGGCCTACCTGTGTAGTCTGACATGGTGATTCTGAACTCTATCAACGATTGAATTGAACCAAACGTGGCACACAGAACTCCCATGACCAACAGCAAATACTGGAAGGGTTTGGTGGGCATTGACCTTGAGTTTGGGAGTTGTAGTTCACCTACATCCAGAGAACACTGTGGACTCAAACAATGATGGATCTGGACCAAACTTGGCACAAGCACTCAATACGCCCAAATATGAACACAGATGGAGTTTGGGGGAAATAGACCTTGACATTTGGGATTTTTAGTCACTGGGATTCACCTACAATCAAAGAGCATTCTGAACTCCACAAATGACAGAATCGGGGCAAACTTCCCACACAGAACCCCCATAATCAACAGAAAATACTTAAGGCCATCCAGTCCAACTCTCTTCACCAGGGAAAGAAAATGTAATCGAAGCCGCAGATATATAAACCCCTTTTTCCTAGTTCCAACAGACCTCACTACTTCTGTGGATGCTTGCCATAGATGCAGGCGAAACGACAGGAGAGAATGCCTCTAGACCATGGCCATATAGCCCGAAAAAACTACAACAACCCAGTAATCAAAGCCCTCCTGACAAAGAGCCATCCAGCCATAGATATAGATATATACGATTCACACACACAGAGAGAGATTTGAAAGGGATCCCTAAAGAAGGACAATTATAATTTGCATGTTCCAAAGTAGGCACCGGGATTGTGGCGCAGCAGGCTGAGTGTCAGCTGCATTAAGATCGCTCTGACCGAAAGGTCATGAGTTCGAAGCCAGCCTGGGTTGGAGTGGGTTTCCAACCAATTGTGTGTAGCCTGTTGTCGATCTTTGCAAGCCGAAAGACAGTTGCATCTGTCAAGGAGGAAAATTAGGTACCACCTTAAAGTGTGGGGAGGCTAAATTAACTGATGTATGAGGCCATAAAGAAGACTCCAGCAAAGCATTCCAGCGGGGAAGCATGCGGGGAATGCGGAAGTGCTTCATCAGCGTCGCAGATGGATGATGAAAGCGACAGCTCCCCTGGCAGCCAGAAAAAGTTAAATAGCCTCTGTGTATGTCTGTTTATGTTTGTATGTCAAAAATTGGCATTGAATGTTTGCCATATATGTGCACACTGTAATCCGTGGCAGGGGACAGCTAGTGGGTTCTATAATGCATCCTCTGCCAAGCGTTGCATTAGTCTGCCTTTGCTTGGATTTCTCCGAGTCCCGGCTTTTGCAGGGAAGTGTGAGCTCTATTTGCCATCCTCGCCATCACCTTGGCTGCCTTTCCCAGCTGGGTTTGCGAGAGCCACTGTCCCTTTAAGGGCGGTAGGGATGCTGATAAGGAGGTGTGCATCCCAGTTGATGTCACTCCTCCTTGAAGCCAATGCCATCCCAGGGATTTGTTCTGCTTGGTTGCCCACTTTGCTGTATGGGAGTCCGAAACCCCAACAGCCTGACCCAGGCACAATGTCACAGACAGGATTTAATGAGCAGGAAACATTTCCCTCCTGGAGCTGTCTGGCCGGGCGGCAATTAATTCCCATTTTCAAAAGGCATGGTGCTCCCTGGCATAGACAACAGCGAAGGGACTTGAAACACCAGCCGTCACTGCAAGGTTCCTCCTTGAAGCATCTTCTGGAACATTTTGCACATCCGAGCAACAAGAACATGGCTTTGTTTGGCATGTATTTGGGAAGAGTCAAAGTTTATTTCAAAGCCAACCTTGGCAAACAAACCTAAGCAGGTTTTGAGGCTGGAGCTTACAATTCCAAAAGTTGATATTTGGGGGACATAAGAGAAACACATTGTTTAGGTCCGTGTTTCTCAACCTTCCTAATGCTGCGACCCCTTAATATGACCCCCAACCATGACATCATTTTCTCTGCTTCTTCATAACTGCAATTTTGCTCCTGTTATTAATCGTCATGTGAATATATGAAATGCAGGATGTGCTGGCACGGATGTGCCAGGAGATTTGAATTCCTTTTTCTTGCACTGTTCGTTTGCATGAATTCATTTGGGCCATGCATTTTGCAATTGGGTAGCTTTCTCCAGCTTGCTGTTGGGGTTCAGCCTGAGTTTGAACTTGAACCTGATTCTCTGTTTGTTCCTCCTGATGCTAATGAAAATATATTTACTGATGCTAATGAAAATGTACCTCTTGATGCCAGTGTTCCTGAAATTAGTGAGGAAGAAACTTCTGTAGATTTGGAAAATCAAAGTACCAGTGTTCATGAGAATGTTTCAGAGGGAAGCCATGACCTTTCACTCCCTTCCGCACCTGGGAACCTTAATGAGAACAGAAGGGGCCAGATCTGGCAGGACAGAAGTAAATTACTCAGCTTGCGAAGGTCTTCCCGATTAAAAGAAATACAAACAACCCTTCAAAGCAGAGAGGCGGTTCACGGAACCAATTCTTCGGCTTTAAGTGTCTTCCGCCGGGCTGACTTTCTCAGTTCAGGCATCGTTTCAGATTGATGAAGACCTTGGCAGTTCTCCCGGTTTCCCTGGCCATCGTCTTGAAAGATTTCTAGGATATCAAGTACCGTTAGTGGATTGCTAACAGGTTCCAGTATTTTACAGTGTGGCTTTGGGTTTTGTTTTTGTCCATTTAAATTCATGTTTGCTGATTTTGCTGTGGCATTTGACTTGCATTTTTCCTTTATTTTGTAACCATTTTTCTTCAATAAAAAGGATTGTTTTTTCACAGTCAAGTGTGGTGGATAGTTATCTTAGGGCCTCGTTTCCTGCTCTGGATTGCATCACTTGCAGTCATAGGGCCAACAACCTATCAATCATCGTTAGAGCCTTTAGATCCGCCCCTTTCCCCAGGTTTGGGGAGAAAAGGGAACTTTTAGTTCAGTCTCACAGTTTGGAGCCTTACAGCAGGACGTGTGGGCTTTCTCTGCCCCACCTGCAAAAAGCTTCACTTCTTACAGCTTTGCTGGGGGGAAAGGAAAACCCATACAGCTCTACTGAGGGGTTAAAGAAACAGATCTACAGCCAGCTTTGCTGGGGAGTAAAGTTTCAGTTCCACAGCTTTGCTGGGGGAATACAGCCAGCTTTTGCTGGAAAATAAAGGAATGGTTCCACGGCCTTCGTAGGGAAATCTACAGGACACCAGCTTGGCAGATCTACAGCAACCATTGCCTGGTAAGGGACCACTCAGGCTATCCATAACGCAGCTTGGAGTCGGGAGTTGGGGCCTCACGCCAGCAGGGTTAAGAAAGATTGCCCAAGGAGGGTCGGAAGGTTTCCCTAAAGAAGATAGGAACAGTTTATCAAGCAGTTGCCTGTCCCTTGTCGGCAGATTGAGAAAGCTACGAGTTTTTCAAGATTATAAAGCATTTATTCATTTGTTCGAAGATTTAAGCCTTAATAAAGAACTTTGTTGAACCTATTTTGAGCCTCTACAGAACTTTGTGTTGGGAAACCTATGGGACCCTTTAGCTGAGGCACCCCGGCGTCCCGTTGGGCATATAGAAAGCACGTCCTGTAAACAGACATTGTCATAGGCCCAGTGGGCGACAGCACACAGGATGTATTTTCATTCACTGGACCCAATTTGGACCCTTGGGGGAAAATGGACCTTGACATATGCGAGTTGTAGTTACTGGGATGTATAGTTCACCTACAATCTAAGAGCATTCTGAACTCCACCTGTACTGGCATGGCTGTACCAGGAGCTTCAGCTTCATTTTCTTTCTATTGAGTGTTTGCATATATTCCAAGGTTCCATGCATTTTGCAATAAGGTGGCTTCCCTTGGTTTGGAATTATAGGGCCAATGACCTGTCTATCATTGTTAAGTTTTGGTTCCACCCCTTTTTCCAGGGCTCTGGGAGGGAAAGGGAACCATTTTTAGTTCAGTCTTATAGTGGAAAGCTTAGCTACAGGACGTGGATCAGCTCCATCTGTAGACAAGCTTCGCTTCTCACAGCATTCGGAGGAAACAGCTCCACATCTTTTGTGGAAAAGATCCAAAAGAACTCCAGCTGGAGAATCTACAAAGCCTTGGCTGGTAGGTCTACTCGAGTAACCAGAAGCAATTGGAGCCGGGAGTAGAGCCCACACCAGCAAGCATAGAAAGTAGATTGCCTGGGAGGGGTTAAAAAGGTTTTCCTCTTAAAAGAAAAGAAACAGTTCATGAAGCCAGTCACCTATCCATTTGGGCAAGTTAAGAAGGATTTGTTTGACTTGTTGAAGATCTGAGAAGTGTTTGTTTGAATTGTTGAAGATCTAAGCAATAATAAAGGACTTTGTTAAACTTTTCAAGCATCTAAAGACTTTTGTATAGGAAAATCTTTACAGCCTCTCAGCTGAGGCACCCCGGCTTCCCGCTGGGCACAAAGAGCACGTCCTGTTCAAAAGCCAATTGCTATAGGCCCAGCACGCGACAGCACAGTACCAATGATGGAATTGAACCAAACATGGCACACAGAACTCCCATGACTAACAGAAAATATATATCAGTGATTGGTGGGGGGGGGGGGGGGGGAGGGGGGGGGCAAAATACTGTTTGTTTATCATTGAAAATTACCTAGGGCCGCCTCTGGCAGGGGTGGCTCAACCCATTACGCAAAGTAAGCATTCACAGTATAGTTGATTTTGCCCAGGGGCGCTCTTGAGTTGCTCTTGGGGGAAAATAGACCTTGACACATGCGAGTTGTAGTTACTGGGATGTATAGTTGACCTACAATCAAAGAGCATTCTGAACTCCACCAATGATGGAATTGAACCAAATATGGCACACAGAACTCCCACGACGAACAGAAAATATATATCAGTGATTGATTTGGGGGGCGGGGGGGGGGGGGCAAAATACTGTTTGCTTACCGTTGAAAATTACCTAGGGCCGCCTCTGCCTCCCCGGAGGATCTTAATCTCCGCGATGGTTCATAGGGGGAGATGCGTTCGGACAGGTAATTTGGGCCGGGCCGTTTAGGGCTTTATAGGCCAAAGCCAGCACTTTGAATTGTGCCCGGTAGCAAACTGGCAGCCAGTGGAGCTGGCGTAACATGGGAGTTGTATGCTCCCTGTATGCTGTCCCAGTTATTAACCTGACTGCCTCTCGTTGGACTATTTGAAGCTTCCGAGCAGTCTTCAAAGGCAACCCCACGTAGAGTGCGTTGCAGTAGTCTATCCTAGAGAGCATGGTGTCTCCCAAACATCTTGTCTTTGTTTGAAATGTCCACGAAGTGGAGAGGATGAAATATTTAAAACAGGTGGATGATGCCTGCGTGACCGCATCTCTGTGTACGAACCCACATGATCTCTTTGATCATCTGGAGAGGCCCTGCTTGCGCTCCCACCACCATCGCAAACGCGATTGGTGGGGACAAGGGAGAGAGCCTTCTCGGTGATGGCCCCTCAACTCCGGAACTCATTCCCCAAGGACATTAGGAATGCCCCAACTCTGGCAGTCTTCAGGAGGAGCCTGAAAACGTGGTTGTTTCAATGTGCCTTCCCAGAATAAGGAAACTCCCAGCAATATGTCCCTAAATGCACTTTATTAGTGATCTAGGTTTGTCTGCATATTTCATCCCACTCCAAACTTCTATCCTAGTTATATGTTACCTTGTCATGCCCAGCATTATTTTTTAAATTTTTAATTATTACATTTGGCCCAGCCATAGGTTTTTAAATGCGTTGTGTTATTGTTCATGTTTATTGCTTATTTTTTGAGAGTTTTATCGTTTTGTATTACTGTTGTTATTGTTTCATTGTTGTATTGTGGGCTCGGACTCATGTAAGCCACAACGAGTCCCTTGGGGAGATGGAGCGGGGTACAAATAAATTATTATTATTATTATTATTATTATTATTATTATTATTATTTATTAAAGCTAGAAAGCCTTAATAAATAATAATAATAATAATAATAATAATAATAATAATTTATTTGTACTCCGCTCCATCTCCCCAAAGGACCCGTTGTGGCTTACATGAGTCCGAGCCCACAATACAACAATGAAACAATAACAACAGTAATACAAAACGGGTTTAGAAAAGGCAGAGGAACGAGAGACCAGATTGCCAATATCCGCTGGATAATGGAGAAAGGCAGGGAGTTTCAGAAAAACATCTACTTCTGCTTCATTGACTACTCTAAAGCCTTTGACTGTGTGGATCATAATAAATTGTGGCAAGTTCTTGGTGGGATGGGCATACCAAGCCCCCTTCCCTCTCTCCTGAGGAATCTGTACAAGGACCAAGTAGCAACAGTCAGAACTGACCACGGAACAACAGACTGGTTCAAGATTGGGAAAGGCGTACGGCAAGGCTGCATCCTCTCCCCCAACCTTATTAACTTGTATGCAGAACACATCATGCGAGGATGTGCGGGGCTGGATGAATGCAAGGCTGGGGTGAAAATTGCTGGAAGAAACATTAACAACCTCAGATATGCAGATGACACCACTCTGATGGCCGAAAGTGAGGAAGAGCTGAGGAGCCTTCTAATCAAGGTGAAAGAAGAAAGCGCAAAAGCCGGGTTGCAGCTAAACGTCAAAAAAACCAAGATTATGGCAACAAGAATGATTGACAACTGGAAAATAGAGGGAGAAACCGTGGAGGCCATGACAGACTTTGTATTTCTAGGTGCAAAGATTACTGCAGATGCAGACTGTAGCCAGGAAATCAGAAGACGCTTCCTTCTTGGGAGGAGAGCAATGTCCAGTCTCGATAAAATAGTGAAGAGTAGAGACATCAAACTGGCAACAAAGATCCATTGCCTAGTCAAAGCCATGGTCTTCCCTGTAGTCACCTACGGATGTGAGAGCTGGACCTTAGGGAAGGCTGAGCGAAGGAAGAGAGATGCTTTTGAACTGTGGTGTTGGAGGAAAGTGCTGAGAGTGCCTTGGACTGCGAGAAGATCCAACCAGTCCATCCTCCACGAAATAAAGCCCGACTGCTCACTGGAGGGAAAGATACTAGAGACAAAGTCATGAGGAGACAGCAAAGCCTAGAGAAGACAATGATGCTGGGGAAAGTGGAAGGCAAAAGGAAGAGGGGCCGACCAAGGGCAAGATGGATGGATGGCATCCTTGAAGTGACTGGACTGACCTTGAGGGAGCTGGGGGTGGTAACGGCCGACAGGGAGCTCTGGCGTAGGCTGGTCCATGAGGTCACGAAGAGTCGGAGACGACTGAATAAATGAACAACAACAGAAAGCCTACTGAAGCTGATAGGAGCTTTAGGAGGGTCTTCCCTAGGAGGAGGGACCCTAAGACCCCACCAAAGAGAAATTGATTAAAAATAATAATTTTATTTAAAACATGTGTCCATAGTTCATACTGGGGAAGTTCAGAAGTGAAGACGAGTTCTTTTGAGTCAAAAGGGAATTGAAGAAAGTCCAACAACTACAAAGGAAGCTTGATGATTTCCACTGAGTCAGGGAGGGGATCCCCGCAGCGCCCGAGATTGGGTTTGCCTTAGGTCCTTGGGAAACTACAATTCCCTCCAAGGACTGGGGCCTCGGGGCCAGGCTCTTCCCTGAGAGCCTCATGGGATAGCCACACCAAGTCTTCAGGGGCAGGGGTTTGGTGGAGGCGATGGAATGGCAGAACAGAGTAGCGCAGCTACAACGGAGCCAGCTTTTGACAGAATCAGCTGTTTCCCTCGAAATTATATTCTTTAAAATAAAAAGGTTATTCCCCGGGCGTAGAAGCCCAAAATGCAAAAAAGCGAGACAGCAGATAGTATTAGAATCAAGCTAGGAAAAATATGCCATCAAAATGGAGGCGATTCGCCATCTCGCGGATACTGGGTCCCCAAAGGGGATACTCAGTATCCGCGGTTTGGCGGAGTGCAGATTTGGTCTCCCCGGAACGCCAGGAAGACATCCCGGGCAGGCCTGTAGTCTCCCACGGCCTGGAAAAGGGTTAGTTTCATGCACTGGGATAGTTTCAGGCAAGAAGAGACACAAAGTATCAAGCTAGAGAGTCAAAAAGTTGCAATTTCATTCATCTTTATTTGGGGATTTGTTACAAAGTTGGGGCTGGGTAGGAAAGTGAAAAGAGTGAGAATAGGGCTGTGTTGAATTCCTGGTTGAGCTTGCTTTTGGGGCACATTTCATTTTTTTCGGGCTATATGGCCATGGTCTAGAGCAGTGGTTCTCAACCTTGCTAATGTCGCGACCCCTTAATACAGTTCCTCATGTTGTGGTGACCCCCAACCATAACATTATTTTTGTTGCTACTTCACAACTATAATTTTGCTACTGCTTTGAATTGTAATGTAAATATCAGATATGCAGGATAGATTTTCAGTCACTGGACCACATTTGGCACAAATACCCGATACGCCCAAAATTTGAATACTGGTGGGGTTGGCGGGGGATTGATTTTGTCATTTGGGAATGCTGGAGTTGCTGTGATTTATAGTTCGCCTTAAATCAAAGAGCCTTCTGAACTCCACCAATGATGGAATTGAATCAAACATGGCACACAGAATTCCCATGACCAAGAGAAAATTCTGGGAAGGTCTGGTGGACATTGACCTTGAGTTTTTGGAGTTGTAGTTCACCTATATCCAGACTGTGGACTCAAGCAATGATGGATCTGGATCAAACTTGGCACAAATACTCAATATCCCCAAATGTGAACAGTGGTAGAGTTTGGAGAAAATAGACCTTGCCATTTGGGAGTTGTAGTTGTTGGGATTTATAGTTCACCCACAATGAAATAGCATTCTGAACCCCACCAATGATAGAATGGGGCCAAGCTTCCCACACAGAAGCCCCATGGCCAACAGAAAATACTATGTTTTCTGATGGTCTTTGGTGACCCCTCTGACACCCCCTCGCGACCCCCACAGGGGTCCCGACCCCCAGGTTGAGAAACACTGGTCTAGAGGCATTCTCTCCTGACGTTTTGCCTGCATGTATGGCAAGCATTTATATTATTATTATTATTATTATTATTTATTAAATCTAGAAAGCCTACTATGATTCTATAGTGCACGGTCTTCCACCTTCACACCTCAACAGGTAGTTAGTTCTGACTTCACCTAAGGACGGCTTTGTCCCACTTGGAGATCCTTCGGTGGCATCTCTTGGATTTTCAAAAGAAAATCCTGCAAAAATGTTCTCACAGCCCTGCAGTGTTGCAACCCCGCATGGAGGACCTCCTTTGACGATTCCTCCCCCCCCCCCCACACACACACAGGAGGAGGAACAGGGGAGGAGATTGTGCCTCCATCCTTGGACCAAAAGGGTGTGTGCCGTGTGCGGTTGTGCATCTGGAGCATGTGCCGTGCGGAGGAGGGTTAAGCTCCCTGGGGTGGTGGTCTCCCAGCATCATCATCACCATCTCCCCTCCTCTTCCTCCTCCTTTGGAGTGAACGAGAGGAGGGGAGACCACATTGGTGGCCACCCAGAGCCGGGGAAGACAACACTCTGCATCTTTTTGGGGTTTTTTTTTTTGCCAAAGGGGGGGACATTCTGCGGATGTCCCCTCTTCACAAAGCAACCTGAGCAGGGGAGGGAGATAGTAACAAAGAAGAAGCAGGGAGTAGTAATAGTAGCAAGCGGCTGCAGCCCCATCCATGCTTTGGTGGGCTTTGCGTCCTTCGCCGAGCATCCTTAGCTGAGCATCCTTCTGCACCACATACACACAAAAGACCAATTCCGTTGCGATTGATTCATTCATCCCCTCTCCCTTCCTTCTCTCTTCTGTTCTAGGATTTTTGGGACTCTCCCTTTCCAGCCCCCTTTTCTTTATTTTCCCTGGGAAAAAAGAGAAAGAAGGAAGCAAAGGCAAGGAAGGCAAGACCACCCTTTTCTCCGGGCTCCATCCTTTTTCTCTCTCCATTTCTCTGGTTTTTCCTGCAAATCCAGACCGCTTGCCCACGAGGTCTCTTAGGGGGGATTTTTACGACCAAGCTGGGATCTATGAGTGGGAAGGTGATCAAGACGAAAGAAGAGAAAGATGCCTCTAAAGGTAAGCCACTCGGAGACGATTTCGCATTCTGGGTACCAATTCTTTTGCCGACCACCCTCTGTAAACAACCCTTTTGTCTTCATGTCAGTCCACCCTTTTCTCCAGAGTCTCGCCTTTGTCTTCTCAATCTGCACTTGCTGTCTGACCTTTTATTGTGTGTGTGTGTGTGTGTGTGTGTGTGTATTTTGGGGAGCAAGACAGACCATTTCTCTGAAGTCTCCCTTCCCATCTCACCTTGTCTTGTACAGCCTTAATACGGTTGCTGTGCATTTTCCGGGCTGTATGGCTATGTTCCAGAAGCATTCTCTCCTGATGTTTCGCCCACATCTATGGCAGGCATCCTCCGAGGTCGAGGGTCATTAAGAAGCCAGACCTTGAAACTGCAGGGCCATTAAATGCTAATCAAGGTGGCTATGTTCCAGAAGCATTCTCTCCTGATACTTCGCCTGCATCTATGACAGGCATCCTCAGATGTTGTGGGGTCTGTTGGAAACGAGGAATATGGGTTTTATATATCTGTGGAATGATGAGTGTGGGAGAAAGAATTCTTGTCTGGTTTGTTGTGAGTTTTCTGGGCTGTATGGCCATGTTCCAGAAGCATTCTCTCCTGATGTTTCGCCCACATCTATGGCAGGCATCCTCAGAGGTCGAGGGCCATTAAGAAGCCAGACCTTGAAACTGCAGGGCCATTAAATGCTAATCAAGGTGGCTATGTTCCAGAAGCATTCTCTCCCGATATTTCGCCTGCATCTATGACAGGCATCCTCAGAGGTTGTGGGGTCTGTTGGAAACGAGGAATATGGGTTTTATATATCTGTGGAATGATGAGTGTGGGAGAAAGAATTCTTGTCTGGTTTGTTGTGAGTTTTCTGAGCTGTATGGCCATGTTCCAGAAGCATTCTCTCCTGATATTTCGCCTGCATCTAAGGCAGTAAGAAGCCAGACCTTGCAACTGCAGGGCCATTAAATGCTAATCAAGGTGGCCAATTGAAACATGCACACCTCCAGATTTTGTTCATTTTCATGGTTTCGTCCTTTTTGTCGAAATTGTCCACATGCTTGGACAATTTCACCTCCCAACAAAGGATTCCCCCAGGCAGTAAGAAGCCGGACCTTGAAACTGCAGGGCCATTAAATGCTAATCAAGGTGGCTAATTGAAACATTAACACCTCCAGATTTTGTTCATTTTCATGGTGTCTTCCTTTCTGTTGAAATTGTCCACATGGTTGGACAATTTCACCTCCCAACAAAGGATTCCCCCTAGGGCAGGCACCCTCAGAGGTTGGGAGATCTGTTTGAGGTAGGACTGAATGTTGCAATTGATTAGCATTTAATAGCCTAGCATTTAATGGCTTGACTTCTTACTGCCCTCCTTGTTGGGAGGTGATTAGCTGGCCCTGATCGATTCTTGTCTGGATTTCCTCTGTTTTCTGAGTGTTGTTCTTTATTTAATGTGATGATTTTAAGATTTTTTTTTAAATAGCCAGATTTTGTTCATTTTCATGGTTTCTTCCTTTCTGTTGAATTGTCCACATGCTTGGACAATTTCACCTCCCAACAAAGGATTCCCCCATGCAGTAAGAAGCCAGGCCTTGGAACTGCAGGGCTATTAAATGCTAATCAAGGTGGCCAATGGAAACATTGACACCTCCAGATTGTGTCCATTTTCATGGTTTCGTCCTTTCTGTTGAAATTGTCCACATGCTTGGACAATTTCACCTCCCAACAAAGGATTCCCCCAGGCAGTAAGAAGCCAGACCTTGGAACTGCAGGGCCATTAAATGCTAATCAAGGTGGCCACTTGAAACATTCACACCTCCAGATTTTGTTCATTGTCATGGTTTCTTCCTTTCTGTTGAAATTGTCCACACATGCTTGGACAATTTCACCTCCCAACATTCCTGAGCTGTATGGCTATGTTCCAGAAGCATTCTCTCCTGACATTTCATTTGCAGCTATGACAGGCATCCTCAGAGGCTGAGATCTGTTTGAGATAGGTGTGATAGGTGTGATATATCTGTGGAATGACCAGGGTGGGACAAAGAACTCTTGTCTTTTGGAGCTAGGTGTGAATGTTTCAACTGACCACCTTGATTAGCAATCACCTCTCAACGATCGTTTGCTCCAGGCACTGTCAGGCCATTATATGCTAATCAAGGTGGTCAGTTGCAACATTCACACCTAGCTCCAGCAGACAAGAGTCCTTTGTCCCACCCTGGTCTCTCTACAGATATATAAACCCATTTTCCTAGTTCCAACAGACCTCACTACCTCTGAGGATGCTTGCCATAGATGCAGGCGAAATGTCAGGAGAGAATGCCTCTAGACCATGGCCATATAGCCCGAAAAAACTAAAACAACCCAGTGATTCCGGCCATGAAAGCCTTCGACAATAATAATAATAATAATAATAATAATAATAATAATAATTGTTTCTACCCCACCACCATCTCCCCAATGGGGACTCGGAGCGGCTTACATGGGGCCAGGCCTGGACAACATAATACAGCAATAAATTCAAAGCATATACAACAGACAACAACAACATGATTAAAATGACATTAAAAATATAATATAATATAATATAATATAATATAATATAATATAATATAATAAACATTCCATTAAACACAACCATGATAGTGATGACAATGCTTCTGGGACATAGCCATACAGCCCCCAAAATGCACAGCAACCCAGTTATTTTGGCCACGAAAACCTTCGACAACACAACAGTCTTAATAATTATTATTATTAATAATTATTAATAATTATTATGGGGTTTTTCTTAAAGAAGGAGGGGAACCGACACCATCCTTTTCCTACCATACACAGACTACTTAGATATGGTTTGTAACACTGCGGTGTTTTCCGACAACAGTTCGGAAGGGCTACTCTTCTGTGGCTCTGTGGAGATGAGAGCATGTGTTTTGGGCATTGGATGTGTGGGGTACAGTGTGCGGTCGTCATAATCCCAACTGAGTTGTGCGGTCTTTACATCTATGCATGTATGTGTGTGTGTGTGTGAGAGAGAGAACGTGAGATGGAGTACTATTGTCTGCCCCCTTTTTTGTCTCCGGCGATTATTGGCCAGTTTGCACAAAGTCCAAAATCTCCCTGCATCCAGAAGCATTCTCTCCTGACGTATCACCTGCATCTGTGGCAGGCATCCTCAGAGGTTGTGAGGTCTGTTGGAAATGAGGAAAATGGGGTTTATATATCTGTGGAATGACGAGTGTGGGAGAAAGAACTCTTGTCTGGTTTGTTGTGAGTTTTCTGGGCTGTATGGCCATGTTCCAGAAGCATTCTCTTCTGATATTTCGCCTGCATCTATGGCAGGCATCCTCAGAGGTTGGGAGAGCTGTTTGAGGTAGGTGTGAATGTTGCAATTGATTAGCATTTAGTAGCCTAGCATTTAATGGCGTGACTTCTTACTGCCCTCTTAGTTGGGAGGTGATTAGCTGGCCCTGATCGATTCTTGTCTGGATTTCCCCTGTATTCTGAGTGTTGTTCTTTATTTACTGTTATGATTTTAAGAATTTTTTTAAATACTGGTAGTCAGATTTTGTTCATTTTCATGGTTTCTTCCTTTCTGTTGAAATTGTCCACATGCTTGGACAATTTCACCTCCCAACAAAGGATTCCCCCGGGCAGTAAGAAGCCAGACCTTCAAACTGCAGGACCATTAAATGCTAATCAAGGTGGCCAGTTGAAACATTCACACCTCCAGGTTTTGTTCATTTTCATGGTTTTGTTCTTTCTGTTGAAATTGTCCACATGCTTGGACAATTTCACCTCCCAACAAAGGATTCCCCAGGTAGTAAGAAGCCAGATCTTGAAACTGCAGGGCCATTAAATGCTAAGCAAGGTGGCCAATTGAAACATTCACAACTCCAGATTTTGTTCATTTTCATGGTTTCGTCCTTTCTGTTGAAATTGTCCACATGCTTGGACAATTTCACCTCCCAACAAAGGATTCCCCCAGGCAGTAAGAAGCCAGACCTTGAAACTGCAGGGCCATTAAATGCTAACCAAGGTGGCCAGTTAAAACATTCCCAAGACAAGACTCCTTTCTCCCACCCTGGACATTGTACAGAGATATACACCCAATTTTCTGAGTTTCCAACACACCTCACAACCTTGTGTGTGTGTGTGTGTGTGTATACATACATACACATAGAGCCAACACACCTCACTACCTTGTGTGTGTGTGTGTGTGTGTGTATACATACATACATACACATAGAGCCACCAATGACGCAGTGGGTTAAAGCACTGACCTGCTGAGCTTGTTGACCGACAGGTCGCAGGTTCGAATCCGATGAGTGGTGTGAGCTTCCACTATTAGCCCCAGCTCCTGCCAACCTAGCAGTTCGAAAACATGTGAATGTGAGTAGATCAATAGGTACCGCTCCGGCGGTAAAGTAAGGGTGCTCCATGCAGTCATGCCGGCCACATGACCTTGGAGGTGTCTATGGACAACTCTGGCTCTTTGGCTTAGAAATGGGGATGAGCACCACCCCCCAGAGTCAGATATGACTGGGCTTCATGTCAGGGGAAAACCTTTACGTTTTAATATATATACATACTAGCCGTCCCCTACCATGTGTTGCTGTGGCCCACATGGGGGTTGTGTGTGGGGAGTTTGGCCCAATTCTATCGTTGGTGGGATTCAGAATGCTCTTTGATTGTGGGTAAACTATAAATCCCAGCAACTACAACTCCCAAATGTCAAGATTCTATTTTCCCCAAACTCTACCAGTGTTCACATTTGGGCATATTGAATATTTGTGTAGAGTTTGGTCCAGATCCATCATTGTTTCAGTCCACAGTGATCTCTGGATGTAGGTGAACTACAACTCCAAAGGACACTGCCAACCCAATCCTTCCAGTTTTTTCTGTTGGTCATGGGCGAACTATGTGCCTAGTTTGGTTCAATTCCATCGCTGGTGGGGTTCAGAATGCTCTTTGGTTGTTGGTGAACTATAAATCCCAGCAACTACAACTCCAAAACCAAAGGACACTGCCCACCAAACCCTTCCAGTATTTTCTGTTGGTCATGGGAGAGCTGTGTGCCAAGTTTGGTTCAATTCCATCGTTGGTGGGGTTCAGAATGCTCTTTGGTTGTTGGTGAACTATAAATCCCAGCAACTACAACTCCCAAATGACAAAATCAATTTTTTTGAGTGAAGGAAATACATTGGGTTGTTAGGTGTCTTGTTTCCAAATTTGGTGTCCAATTCGTCCAGTTTTTGAGTTCTGTGAATCCCACAAACGAGCATTACATTTTTATTTATATAGATTTTTTTTGTCGTGTCAGGAGTGACCTGAGAAACTGCAAGTCGCTTCTGGTGTGAGAGAATTGGCCGTCTGCAAGGACGTTGCCCAGGGGACTCCTGGATGATTTGATGCTTTATCATCCTTGTGGGAGGCTTCTCTCATGTCCCCACATGAGGAGCTGGAGCTGATAGAGGGAGCTCATCCACCTCTCCCCGGATTCGAACCTGCGACCTGTCGGTCTTCAGTCCTGCCGGCACAGCGGTTTAACCCACTGTGCCACCGGGGGCTCCTTTATTTATTATTTATATCGATAATAATTACAGTCAATTTCCAGCACCAACACCTAGCAACCTCTGAGGATGCCTGCCATAGATGCAGGCGAAACGTCAGGAGAGAATGCTTCTGGAACATGGCTATAGAAACTCAGAACAAGCCAGTGATTCTGGCCATGAAAGCATTTGACAATACATCCGACAAACTGGTGGGTGACCAAGTACGAATGATGCAAAATGGGTCATGATGTGTGTGTGTGTGTGTATATTTGTGTGTATGTATGCCTACCGCCTCCTTGTACTCCTCCCTTTTCGGAATATTGAGCTTTCTGCTTTGGCATCTCTGACAATTGATCCTACCTATTTTTGTTTTGAGTCCTTGCACTGCCGCATCTAGCAGCCTATTCCAGTCATTTTGGGGAGAAATCATGGAAAGGGGGGGAAAGGAGAGGTAGGAATTGGGTTGGCGATGCTGCTAGATGCCATGATGTTGGGCCAACGTGCAAAGACAACAGAACAGGTGCATGGAGACAGAAAGGAGGCACGATGACCTCTCGCAAGTTGCATCCCGGAGGTTGTAAGGGTGGGAAAAGGACAAGTGATGCTCATCCCTCTCTCCGTAAAGCTTCCTCCCATGCTACGGCATTGCTTCTCCCCGAAATGTATACACTGAGTAACAATTGCCATGGAGACTCAATAGGGTGAGGGGCGGGGAATTGGAGGAAACCTCACCAAAGGAATGGCAAGTGGATTATTTCCATAGTGCGCCGAAGTGCCGAAGATTGAGGCAGGAGCTGTGTTTGGCCACGGAAAGGATTGGCACAATCCAGACAGAGGGGATTATTGGGTAGGGTCGGACAGAAAGAGGGGAAAGGAATGGGGCACTTGTCTCAAATAAGCCCCTGATGCTCGTGCAAGGTTTCCATTGGGTTGTTAAGAGTTTTCCGGGCTGAATAATAATAATAATAATAATAATAATAATAATAATAATAATAATTTGTTTACCATTGAAAATTACCTAGGGCCACCTCTTAATGTGAGTAGATCAATAGGTACCACTCCGGCGGGAAGGTAAATCAACCAGCCACATGACCTTGGAGGTGTCTATGGTCAACGCTGGCTCTTTGGCTTAGGAATGGAGATGAGCACCACACCCCAGAGTCAGACACGACTGGGCTTCATGTCAGGGGAAAACCTTTACCTTTATATATACTGGTATATACATATATATTAGGGCTGGGTAACCACGGAAAAAATTGTTTCTAAACTCGATTCGTTTTTAAGGGGTCCATCACGTTTCGTTTCTTTAAAGAATTCCGAAATTTTCCTTTTAAAAATTTCGAAATATATGAAATTTTGTAAATTTCGAATTGATTCGTTAATGGTGGACGCGATTGCGCAATATGCTAAAAAAAACCCTCCAAATGTGCTAAAAATATGCTGAAAAAACCTCCAAATGGGAACTTCTGAAGCTTCCCTCTCCCTCTGTTGTTGACTGTTGGTGTGATAAAACAAACAACAACTATAAAACTTGCACCAGACATGCGAAAATAATTACGAAACAATTTCGAAACAATTTTGAAACAATTTCGAAACAATTACGAAATAAATTGAAAAATTGTTTCGAATCTATTTAACTCCTCACACTATTCCAAAATGGCTCAATATCTGGTCGTAAGCTAATTTAAATACGAATTAATAACTAATTACGAAATTAACGAACGAAACCGCCCAGCCCTAATATATATATATATATATATATATATATATATATATAATTAAAGTCAATTACCAGCACCAAATCCTCTGAGGATGCCTGCCATAGATGCAGGTGAAACGTCAGGAGAGAATAATAATAATAATTGGGTTGTTGTAGGTTTTTTCGGGCTATATGGCCAAGGTCTAGAGGCATTCTCTCCTGACGTTTCACCTGCATCTATGGCAAGCATCCTCAGAGGCAGTGAGGTCTGTTGGAACTAGGAAAAAGGGTTTATATATCTGTGGAATGACCAGGGTGGGACAAAGAACTCTTGTCTGCTGGTGCTATGTGTGAATGTTTCAACTGACCACCTTGATTAGCATTTGATGGTCTGGCAGTGCCTGGGGCAATCTTTTGTTGAGAGGCGATTAGATGTCCTTGTTTTACAACAGGAGAGAATGCCTCTAGAACATGGCCATATAGCCCGAAAAAACCTACAACAACCCAGTGATTCCGGCCATGAAAGCATGCGACAATACAGGTGTATGTATGTTTAGACACCTGCTGCCTTTTTATTCTCAGCCTACACAAAGCTGTGAAGAAGAGCACATGATTTTGTTCCCATGGGCAAGTGTGAAACTTGGAGCCAACATACCATATACCCGTAATCTTGAGATTTAAATAGGGTCTGAAATCTCTCGTACCTTGATCTGCAAGTTGGATCAGTTAAGAATCTTTGGGTCAGGCTCAAAAATCTGTCCCTATCCCTCTAAAGTTTGGGTTGTAAGTGGTTGTAGGGAGAGGAAAGCCTCTTTCCCCTTGTCATTAACTTAAACCCTGGATGCATATTATATATCAATGCACAGAGATTCGTGTGTGAAATTAGAGTACATCTCTTTGGGCATTTTGGGCATTTAATGTTTGTGATTTTTGCTACTTTTATCAACTGCCCTGAGTCCCTTCGAGGAGAGATGGCAAATTATAAATAAATAATAATAATAATAATAATAATAATAATAATAATAAAATATTAATAATTTATTATTATTATTATTATTATTATTAATTATTATTATCAGCCGGTCTGAGTCCCTCTATGGAGGTGAGAAGATAAAAGTTTTAAATTTTTTAAAATAAATATTATCAATAATAATTAAATTATTAATAATTCAATAATAATAATTATTAAATAATAATAATAATTAGTATTATTAAATATATAACAAGATTGGTGCACTGCAAATGAGATCAGTAAGCTGGCTGTTGCATCGGATCACACGTCGGACACTTCCCAAGTGTCTAGGACTGTGTGATGTATTGGTGAATAATGCGTTCAGATCCCAGTCGGGTGGCTTTTTGCAGCTGACAGATGGTAATTTAGTCAGCACCAATTTTTTTTAAGTGCAGGCCAAGGTCTTTGGGCACTGCACTCAGTGTGCTGATCACCACTGGGACCACCTTGACCGGTTTGTGCCAGAGTCTCTTACTATTATTATTATTATTAGGTACATAACATGATCAGTACACAGCAAACAAGATCACTTTTGTATTTGAACCCACGTCGGACACTTCCCAAGGGTCTAGGACTGTGTGATGTATCAGCGAATAATGTGTGCAGATCCAAGTAGGGTGGCATTTGTAGCCACCCTACAAATGACAGCGCTGATTGTTTTTAAGTGCAGACCAAAGTCTTTAGGCACTGCACTCTGTGTGCCTATCACCACTGGGACCACCTTTCCTGGTTTGTGCCAGAGTCTTCTATTATTATTATTATTATTATTATTATTACTACTACTACTACTATTATTATCAGATACATAACAAGATGAGTCCACAGCAAACAAGATCACTATGCTGGCTTTTGTATTCGAACCCGCGTTGGACGCTTCCCAAGTGTCTAGGACTGTGTAATGTATCGGTGAAGAATGTGTTCAGATCCAAGTAGGGTGGTGCTTGCAGCTAATAGATGGCAATTTTGATAGCGCCAATTGTTTTTAAGTGCATGCCAAGGTCTTTAGGCACTCCATTCAGTGTGCCGATCACCACTGGGACCACCTTTACTGGTTTGTGCCAGAGTCTTTGAAGTTCGATTTTTAAATCCTCATATCGTGTCAGCTTTTCCAGTTGTTTCTCTTTATAGTTTTTGTTGTTGTTATAGTTGTTGTTGTTATTATTATTATTATTATTATTATTATTATTATTAGATACATAACAAGATGAGTCCACAGTAAACAAGATCACTATGCTGGCTTTTGTATTTGAACCCACGTCGGACACTTCCCAAGTATCTAGGACTATGTGATGTATTGGCAAATAATGTGTGCAGATCTGAGTAGGGTGGCGTTTGTAGCTGATAGATGGCAATTTTGACAGCACTGATTGTTTTTAAGTGCAGGCCAAGGTCTTTAGGCACTGCACTCAGTGTGCCTATCACCACCGGGACCACCTTTCCTGGTTTGTGCCAGAGTCTATTATTATTATTATTATTATTATTATTATTATTATTAGATACATAACAAGATGAGTCCACAGCAAACAAAATACTATGTTGGCTTTTGTATTCGAACGCACGTTGGACACTTCCCAAGTGTCTAGGACTGTGTGATGTATCAGTGAAGAATGTGTTCAGATCCGAGTAGGGTGGTGTTTGCAGCTGATAGATGGCAATTTTGACAGTGCCGATTGTTTTTAAGTGCAGGCCAAGGTCTTTAGGCACTGCACTCAGTGTGCCGATCACCACTGGGACAAGCTTGACTGGCTTGTGCCAGAGTCTTCTATTATTATTATTATTATTATTATTATTATTATTATTATTATTAGATACATAACAAGATGAGTCCACAGCAAACAAAATCACTATGCTGGCTTTTGTATTCGAACCCACGTCGGATGCTTCTCAAGTGTCTAGGATTGTGTGATGTATTGGCAAATAATGTGTGCAGATCCAAGTGTGGTTGTGTTTGCAGATGATAGATGTCAATGTTGACAGCGCTGATTGTTTTAAAGTGCAGGCCAAGATCTTTAGGCACAGCATTCCGTGTGCTGATCACCACTGGGACCACCTTGACTGGCTTGTGCCAGAGTCTTCTATTATTATTATTATTATTATTATTATTATTATTATTATTATTTTAGAAACACAACAAGATGAATCCACAGCAGACACTGCTGGCTGTTGAATTGGATCACATGTCGGACACTTCCCAAGTGTCTAGGACTGTGTGATGTATCAGCGAATAATGTGTGCAGATCCAAGTAGGATGGCATTTGCAGCTGATAGATGGCAATTTTGACAGCGCTGATTGTTTTTAAGTGCAGGCCAAGGTCTTTAGGCACTGCACTCAGTGTGCTGATCACCACTGGGACCACCTTGACTGGCTTGTGCTAGAGTCATTATTATTATTATTATTATTATTATTATTATTATTATTATTATTATTATTTGAAACACAACAAGATGAGTCGAACAGGTGGGATCACAAGCCGGAAAAAGTTACAGAGAATGAACACGTCAAACTACTCTGGGACTTGCGGATTCAAACAGACAGAGTTTTGGAGCACAACACTCCTGACTTCACAATCGTGTCAAAAAACAAAGTATGGATTGTCGATGTTGCAATGATGTGACAGCAGGATTGAGGAGAAACAACTGGAAAAGATGGCACGATATGAGGATTTAAAGATCGAACTGCAAAGACTCTGGCACAAACCAGTAAAGGTGGTCCCAGTGGTGATCGGCACATTGGGTGCAGTACCTGAAGACCTTGGCCTGCACTTAAACACAATCGGCGTGGACAAGATTGCCGTCTGCCAGCTGCAAAAGGCCACCTTACTGAGATATGCACGCATTATTCGGCAATAGATCACACAGTCCTAGACAATTGGGAAGTGTTCGACATGTTGTTGTTGTTATATTTGTGATCCTAATGGATGAAGATACTCTTTTGCATCATATAATTGCCTATACAGTGTGTAAGAGAGCTCTGTTGTATACCTTTGATTCAGAGAAGGAAACTTATGTCCTGACAAGATGGTACGATTTGTACTCCTTTGCTCCATTCCATAGCATGCCGTCCTTAACTTCTTGGGCTCATGTGCTTTGCTCGTAGGTATGTGGCCATTTGTGGGGAGTGTATCTCTTTGTGGTATTCAGTATCCGACTGTGCCCTTTACCGGACAGACTACTGTATTTTTCTCTTTTTTTCTGTTTTTGCGCAAAATCTCAGAAAAAGAAACTCAGAGGCAGAATGATTCCGCATGCATTTCTCTCCAGGCAAGCAAAAATCTTGTTGTTTGATAATCTTCTGGGGCCTAATTCTGTTGCCTTGAATATCCCATTCACTGCATAGAGGCTGCAGTAGTTGGTAATATTTGTGTTAAAGGATGGGAGCGGGCAACTATGGAGGCCAGGAAGTTGCTAAAAAGTGAGGCTATGTAGCTCTATTTGGATATTGACTTGATATTTTTCAATAATATGAGTTCCTTTTGCATCTGACATAAGGGGACGCCCCTAGTCCCTCTCCTAAAATGATCAAGGGCCTGGAGAACAAGCCCTATGAAGAGCGGCTTAAAGAGCATTTTTGGCCTGGACAAGAGAAGGCTGAGACATGATAGCCATGTATAAATATGTGAGAGGAAGTCATAGGGAGGAGGGAGCAAGCTTGTTTTCTGCTTACATGGAAACTAGGACACGGAACAATGGCTTCAAACTACAAGAGAGGAGATTCCATCTGAACATTAGGAAGAACTTCCTGACTGTGAGAGCTGTTCAGCAGTGGAACTCTCTGCCCTGGAGTGTGGTGGAGGATCCATCTTTGGAAGCTTTTAAGCAGAGGCTGGATGGCCATCTGTCAGGGGTATTTATTTATCATGTCAGTATCAACCAGAAAATTGTATTACATTTTAACATTTTTTTACAAACAGACAGACCAAACAGTTGCATTGCATTTTTTAACAAACAAATAAACAAAACACAAAGTTTGCAAGCTTGGTAGCTGATTAAATGTCCTTTGACCAGTACCGGGCCACTTGGAGTGCCTCTGGTGTTGCTGCAAGGATGTCCTCCATTGTGCATGTGGTGGGACTCAGGTTGCATTGCAGCAGGTGGTTAGTGGTTTGTTCTTCTCCACACTTTTCCACATTCGCATGTCGTGGATTCCACTTTGTGGTTGGCTCTGCATCTCATGGTGCCTGAGCGCAGTCTGTTCAGCGCCTTCCAAGTCGCCTAGTTTTCTGTGTGCCCAGGGCTGTGTCTCTCATTTGGTATCAGCCATTGGTTGAGGTTCTGGGTTGGAGCCTGCCACTTTTGGACTCTCGCTTGCTGGGGTGTTCCAGCGAGTGTCTCTGTAGATCTTAGAAAACTATGTCTTGATTTCGGTCATTGATGTGCTGGCTGATACCCAAACAGGGGATGAGCTGGAGATGTCTCTGCCTTGGTCCTTTCACTATTGGCTGCTACGTCCCGGCGGATGTCAGGGAAACCACTGTGTCATTTCTCCAGTGGTGTAGGGCGCAGACACCCCGTGATAATGCGGCATGTTTCATTAACAGCCACATCCACTGTTTTAGCGTGGTGAGATGTGTTCCACACTGGGCATGCATACTCAGCAACAGAATAGCATAGCGCAAGGGCGGATGTCTTCACTGTGTCTGGTTGTGATCCTCAGGTTGTGCCAGTCAGCCTTCGTATGATATTGTTTCTAGCACCCACTTTTTGCTTGATATTCAGGCAGTGCTTCTTGTAGGTCAGGGCACGGTCCAGAGTGACTCCCAGGTATTTGAGTGCGCTGCAATGCTCCAGTGGGATTCCTTCCCAGGTCATCCTCAGAGCTCAGGATGCTTGTCTGTTCTTGCGATGAAAAGCACATGTTTGTGTTTTAGATAGATTAGGGATCAGCTGGTTTTCCCTGTAGTAGGCGGTAAGAGCATCTAGAGCTTTGGAGAGCTTCTGTTCAACCATCTCAAAGCTCCCTGCTTGAGCGGTGATGGCAGGATCATCAGCATAGATGAAGCTCTCTGTCCCTTCTGGCAGTGGCTGGTCATTTGTGTAGATGCTGAACATGGATGGAGTGAGCACGCTCCCCTGAGGCTGGCTGTTCTTCTGTTTCCGCCATCTGCTTCTCTGGCCCTGGAACTCAACAAAAAAGCTCCTGTTTTGTAGCAGGTTTCCTATGAGACGGGTGAGGTGGTCGTCCTTTGTGATATTATACGTTTTCCTCAGGAAGAGGCGGTGGTTCACAGTATCATAAGCCGCTGATAGGTCTATGAAGACAGCTCCTGTAATCTGCTGCTTTTCAAAGCCATCTTCTATGTGCTGAGTCAGGTTCAGCACTTGCGATGTGCAGCTTTTGCCTTTCCTGAAGCCAGGTTGCTGTGGAATCAGACAGGGGTCTATTTTTTCCATAATTCTATGCAGATTAAGTCTCTCCAGAACTTTGTAGAGGTGGCACAGCAGGTAGATTGGTCTGTAGCTTTTTGGATCATTACGGTCTTTGCCTGGCTTCAAGATGGCGATGACTCTTGCTTTCCTCCAGATTTTGGGGATCTGACAGGATGCAGTGCAGTTGTTCATCAGCTCCAGTAGCCAGTGCCTTGCTTTTGGGCCAAAGTTCTTGATTTGTTCCATCCGTAGATCATCCAAGCCAGCTGCTTTGCCATTCTTACATTAATTGAGAGCCATGTCCAGTTCAGTAGATGTAAAGGGTTCATGGAGGTTGTTGTTCTCGATCTCTTGTTGTCTGGCTATTGGTTTCTTTCCTCATCCTAGGTAACCAAACAATTCAACTGTACATTCACATACAAGTGGGGCCTGATGTGCCGTCACTGCTCCAGTAAGGAGCCTGGCTACCACCCGTTGTAGCATTTCAAACTTCCGGGCCGTCTTCAAGGTCAGCCCCACATAGAGTGCATTGCAATAGTCCAGTTTGGATATAACCAAGGCGTGGACCATTAATGTCAATACTTCAGATGCAAGCATGGAGGGAAATCATGCAGACCAAAAACACTGCAACTCTTGATATATATTTATCCCCATTTGTACCAGTTTGGTTCATGAACCCATCGCAGTCTAAAGCTTTTTGTGTACTAAAAATAAACTCTAGGCTCTGAATAACCCGAGTTTCCCAATATATAATGCATCAATCTCTCTGCCATAATTTACCTGACCTTTGCTTACTGGTCTCACTCCTATGTCTCTCTCTTTACTCCGTTCAATCTTTTCAATGTAAGCAAAAGGCTTAACCCTTGATCCTGGGAGTAAAGCAATACTGAAAGAATAGCCCAAATGGAATTACGGATGGAAAAGGGATCTCTGTAAGCAACTACCGTATTCGTCATTAATCTTTTCAACACTTTTAGTGTCTCCCGAACATCCTGTCTTTGTCTGAAATGTCCACGAAGTGGGGAGGATGAAATATTTAAAACAGGTGGATGATTTATTAAAGCTAGAAAGCCTACTTTATCACAGAGGGATAAAAGAGCAGAGACAGAACATCCCAAAGAAGTTCCACAGTAACCCTCATTCAAACTGAAAGTCAATAGAGTACGATCCCCATATCTACAAAGTTTTGCTTACCGTATATACTTGAGTATAAGCCGACCCGAATATAAGCCAAGGTGCCTAATTTTACTACAAAAAACTGGGGAAACTGATTGAGTCAAGTATACTTAGGTGATCCCTCATAGAGCAAGGATGATGATCCTCCAAGTGTAGTGTCTTGACAGTGGGTCCGTAGGTAGCTGTGGAGCTCTATTCTTGTTCCGCATGTCCTTCTGCAATTTCAAGGTGGAAGGCAGTCCCGGTCAGGGTTGGTTTGATGTGCCTTCCTCTTGGCACGTTTCTCCCTTTCACCCTCCATTCAAGCCTCTTCAAATTCTGCAGCACTGCAGGTCACAGCTGACTTCCAGTTGGAGCGCTCAAGGGCCAGGGCTTCCCAGTTCTCAGTGTCTATGCCAGAGTTTTTAAGGTTGGCTTTGAGCCCATCTTTAAATCTCTTTTCCTGTCCACCAACATTCTGTTTTCTGTTCTCGAGTTCAGAATAGAGCAACTGCTTTGGGAGACGGTGGTCGGGCATCCGGACAACGTGGCTGGTCACAGCTATTTATTTATTGTGTCGGAGCCCCCGGTGGCGCAGTGGGTTAAACCCCTGTGCCGGCAGGACTGAAGACCGACAAGTCGCAGGTTCGAATCCAGGGAGAGGCGGATGAGCTCGCTCTATCGACTCCAGCTCCTCATGCGGGGATGTGAGAGAAGCATCCCACAAGGATGATAAAAACATCAAATCATCCAGGCGTCCCCTGGGTAACGTCCTTGCAGATGGCCAATTCTCTCACACAAGAAGCAACTTGCAGTTTCTCAAAAAAAATTATTGTGTCAGGAGCAGACCAAACAGATGCATTGCATTTTTTAACAAACAAGCAAACAAAACACAGTTTGCAAGCTTGGTAGCTGATTAAATGTCCTTTGACCAGTATCTGACCACTTGGAGTGCCTCTGGTGTTGCTGCAAGGAGGTCCTCCATTGTGCATGTAGCAGGGCTCAGGTTGCATTGCAGCAGGTGGTCAGTGGTTTGCTCTCCTCCACACTTGCATGTTGTGGATTCCACTTTTTGTGGTCCCATTTCTTAAGGTTGGCTCTGCATCTCGTGGTGCCAGAGCGCAGTCTGTTCAGTGCCTTCCAAGTCGCCCAGTTTTCTGTGTGCCCAGGGGGGAGTCTCTCATTTGGTATCAGCCATGGCTTGAGGTTCTGGGTTTGAGCCTGCCACCTTTGGACTCTTGCTTGCTGGGGTGTTCCAGCGAGTGTCTCTGTAGATCTTAGAAATCTATTTCTTGATTTAAGTTGTTGACTTGCTGGCTGATACCCAAACAAGGGATGAGCTGGAGATATCTCTACCTTGGTCCTTTCACTATTGGCTGCAACTTCCCGGCAGACGTCAGGTGGTGCAATACCGGCTAGACAGTGTAATTTCTCCAGTGGTGTAGGGCGCAGACACCCCGTGATAATGTGGCATGCCTCATTAAGAGCCACATCCACTGTTTTAGTGTGGTGAGATGTGTTCCACACCGGGCATGCATACTCAGCAACAGAGTAGCATAGCGCAAGGGGAGATGTCTTCACTGATGGCACGATCATCAGCATAGATGAAGCTCTCTGTCCCTTCTGGCATTTGTGTAGATGTTGAACATGGATGGGGCAAGCATGCTTCCCTGAGGCAGGCCATTCTTCTGTTTCCGCCATCTGCTTCTCTGGCCCTGGAACTCAACAAAATAGCTCCTGTTTTGTAGCAGGTTTCCTATGAGGCGAGTGAGGTGGTATTCCTTTGTGATATTATACATTTTTCTCAGGAGGAGGTGGTGGTTCACAGTTTCATAAGCTTCTGACAGGTCTATGAAGACAGCTCCTGTGATCTGCGCCCACTTTTTCCTTGATATTCAGGCAGTGCTTCTTGTAGGTCACAGCTGACATCCAGCTAGTGCGCTCAAGGGCCACGCTTCCCAGTTCTCGGTGTCTATGCCACTGTTTTTAAGGTTTGCTTTAAGCCCATCTTTAAATCTCTTTTCCTATCCACCAACATTACATGTCCCATTCTGAGTTGGGAGTATAGTAACTGCTTTAGGAGACGGTTATCAAACATTTGGACAACGTGACCAATCCAGAGGAGTTGATGTCGTAGGAGCATCACTTCAATACTGGTGGTCTTTTCTTCTTCCAGCACACTGACGTTTATCCACTTGTTTTCCCAAGAGATTTGCAGGATTTTTCGGAGGCAACACAGATGGAATCATTCCAGGAGTTGAGTGATGTCTGTAGATAATCCACGTTTCGCAGGCGTGTAGCAGGGTTGGGAGGACCATGGCTTTATTTATTTATTTATTTTAAAGATTTTATTTATAAACTAGCTGTCCCCTGCCACGCGTTGCTGTGGCCCAATCTAGTGATCTGGGAAGCAATGAGAAGGTGTTGATTTCTAATATATGTAATGTCTTTATGCTTGTGGGTCAACAGTATGTCTTGTTGTTTCTTTGTCAGTGTTGATATAGAGATTGTGTGGTTTGCCTACACTGCCGCATGCAACATATCATAGTCCTTCTTTAGGGGTCCCTTTCAAATCTAGGATATTATATCTGTGTATGTGTGTAAGTCATATATATCTATCTATATCTATGACTGGATGGCTCTTTGTCAGGAGGGCTTTGATTACGTTTTCCTGATGAAGGGAGTTGGGCCAGATGGCCTTAAGTATTTTGTATTGGTCATGGGGGTTCTCTGTGGGAAGTTTTCCCCAATTCTGTCGTTGGTAGGGTTCAGAATGCTCTTTGATTTTTGGTAAACTATAAATCCCAGCAACTTCAACTCCCAAGTGTCAAGGTCTATTCCCCCCAAACTCCATCTGTGTTCATATTTGAGCATTTTGAGTATCAGTGCCAAGTTTGGTCCAGATCCATCATTGTTTGAGTCCACAGCGTTCCCTGGATGGAGGGGAACTACAATTCCAAAATTCAAGGTCAATGCCCACCAAACACTTTCAGTATTTTCTGTTGGTCACGGGAGTTCTGTGTGCCAAGTTTGGTTCATTTCTATCATTGGTGGAGTTCAGAATGCTCTTTGCTTGTAGGTTAACTATAAAATTCAGCAACTACAACTCCCAGATGACAAAATTACCCCCCCCCCCAACCCCACCAGTATTCAAATTTGGGCGTATCAGGTATTTGTGCCAAATTTGTTCCGGTGAATGAAAATACATCCTACATATCAGATTTGTACATTATGATTCATAACAGTAGCAAAAGGACAGTTGTGAAATATCAACAAAAATAATTTTATGGTTGGGGGTCATCACAACATGAGGAATTTCATTAAGGGTTTGTGGCATTAGAAAGGTTGAGAACCACTGTTCTAGGTCTTCCAATAGAGTTCTAGGTTGTTCTTTGGCTAGCAGCCCTGAGTCCCCCTTCAGGGGGAGAAGGGCGGAGTCTAAATATAGGAAATAAATAAATAAGTAAATTTTAATAGGGTTTACCAAATCTAGAAATGCATCCTCGTGGATATGAGGGTCATACTATATTCACTCTGGATTTATGATTGACAGCTGCTGGTGTTGATGCCAATACTGGCCTCCAAAGAACCATCCATAATATTGGCAAATGTTCAATAGTAAATATTGCAAGCAGTGGGAGCAGATGTTCACCTCTGCGCTGGAAATTCAGCTCCATCTCAAATTCTGTTTGAAGTCAGTGGGAGTTTTGGGTGTCCGCCTCTCCGGATTTTCCCCTTAATTAGCCAGATACTGTCAACATACGGAGACTAGAGGTATTTATTTATATGGATGGCTTATGATTTGTAGCTCCGAATGATAAGGCCACAGCGGGGGCAAATCTACGCTGTAGAATGGATGCAGTTTGGCATCACGTTAACTACTATGGCTCAATGCTATGGAATCTTGGGTGTGCCGTCACACCCAGACCCTATAACATTAAAACTAAGATGTGCTTTTCTCTTTATCTGGGTGAACTGCTGGCGGTCTTTCTTTGAAGCAATAACTCAATACTTTCAGCAACTGATGCCAGTCAAGATATGAACATCAAGAAAATGTTTATTTCCAAAGTCCTTGGCAGACTTGGCACAGCTTGATAAAGTTACAACACAAACAGTCAATTTGAGGAACCATAGAGATGTTCTTTCCCTTTTTCTTCAATTACTGAGGTAACCTTTCTCCAAATGGTAGAAAAAATCCTGAGATATTTCACCCTAACCCTGAGCTGCTATGGTTAGAAAGAACAGGTCTTCCCCTATATAAGCACAAGGTCGGTTTTGGACATGAAGTAATGCTCAATAGTACTCAATAACTATTTCTCTCTATTTCTCTATAACTCAATTACTCAATTACTATCTCAATATCTTAATACATCTCTCTCTATAACTCAAATGGCACTCACAATGGCTTTTCAGAGCTCCCTGCCTGACCAACAGCACCTCTGAGGTTCTTTTCTCTATATGAACATATTGGACTCTGTGGATTTCTTCCAAAAGGGACGCTGCACAATATCTCTCTTCAATTGTGGACACAATATTCCAGGTGTGGTCTAACAAAGGCAGAATAGAGCATGGGGAGCATGACTGCCCTGGATCGAGACACTAGACTCCTATTGATGCAGGTCAAAATCCCATTGGCTTTTTTAGCTGCAGCATCACATTGTTGGCTCATGTTTAACTTGTTGTCAACTAGGACTCCAAAGTATTTTTCACATGTACTGCTATTAAGCCAGGCATCCTCCCCTATTCTATATCTTTGCATTTCATTTTTTTTCTGCTTACATGGAGTATCTTGCATTTGTCCCAAATTGAACTTCATTTTGTTAGTTTTGGCCCAGCTTTCCTCCCTCTCTCCTTCCTTCTTTCCTTCCTTCCTTCCTTCCCTCCCTCCCTCCCTCCTTCCTTCCTTCTTCCTTCCTTTCTTTCCGTCATCCTTCCTTCCTTCTCTCCCTCCCCTCCTTCTTTCCTTCCTTCCTTCTTTCCTACCACCCCTTCCTTCTTTCTTACTCCCCTCCTTTCCTTACCTCCCTCCCTCCCTTCCTTCTTTCCTTCCTTCCTTCCTTCCTTCCTTCCTTCCTTCCTTCTTTCTTCCTTTCTTCCCTTTATCCTTCCTTCTCTCCCTCCCTTATTACTTTCCCTCCCTCCTTTCTTACTCCCCTCCTTTCCTTCTTTCCCTCCCTTCCTTCTTTCCTTCCTTCCTTCTTTCCCTCCCTCCTTTCTTCTTTTTTCCCCTCCATCCTTCCTTCCTTCCCTCCCTTCCTTCTTTCCTTCCTTCTTTCCTTCCTTCCTTCCTTCCTTCTTTCCCTCCCTCCTTTCTTACTCCTCTCCTTTCCTACTCCCCTACTTTCCTTCCCTCCCTTCCTTCTTCCTTCCTTTCTTCCCTCCATCCTTCCTTCCCTCCTTCCCCTCCTTCCTTCCTACTTTGCCTTCCTCCTTTCTTACTCCCCTCCTCCCCTCCCCTCCCTTCTTCTTCCTTCCTTTCTTCCTTCCATCCTTCCCTCCCTCCCTTCCTTCTTTCCTTCCTTCCTTCCTACTTTCCTTTCTTACTCCCCCCCTTTCCTTCCCTCCCTCCCTTCCTCCTTCCTTCCTTCCTTCTTTCCCTTCCTCCTTTCTTACTCCCCTCCCCTCCCATCCTCCCTCCCTTCCTTCCTTCCTTCCTTCCTTCCTTCCTTCTTCCTTTCCTCCTTCCCTCCTCTTCTCTTCTCTTCTCTTCTCTTATCTTCTCTTCTCTTCTCTTCTCTTCTCTTCTCTTCTCTTCTCTTCTCTTCTCTTCTCTTCTCTTCTCCTTTCCCTACTTCATTCGTTCAATTCTTTCCCCCCTTTCTACTGCCTGTTATCTTTCTCTCTCGTCTTCCCTTTCTCCAATCCGTCTTCTTTCTCTCTTGTTTCTCTGGCACCCTAGACATTCTGTCTCTCTTGTCACTCTATCAGTTCTTGTCCGACATTTGAGCTGATCCCTTCCACAGGGTTTTTGAAATTAGCTCAAGGGTTGCATTTTCGCCCTGAAGTGGCAGCTTGCCGATGGCTGACTCCGAGGTTTCTTTCCAGCAGAAACTTTCAGTAGAGTTGTTTTCTTTCAAATCAAGAAAAAGTTTGCACAAAGTGCATACTTTTCTTTGTGGAAGTAACTAATGGGGCTTTCACCTGGTGAACACAAATCTTCAGGTTTGGTAATATTTCCCTATGTTTTTTCCCTAGACCATGACGTTTGGGAGTTGTAGTTGCTGGGATTTATAGTTCACCTATAATCAAAGAGCATTCTGAACTCCACCAATGATGGAATTGGATCAAACTTGATACACAGAATCCTTATGACCAACAGAAAATACTGGAAGGGTTTGGTGGGCATTGACCTTGAGTTTTGGAGTTGTAGTTCACCTACATTCAGAGAGCATTGTGTACTCAAACAATGATGGATCTTGGCCAAACTTGACACAAATACTCAGTATTCCCAAATGTGAAGACTGGTGGAGTTTGGGGAAAATAGACCATGACATTTGGGAGTTGTAGTTGCTGGGATGTATAGTTCACCTACAATCAAAGAGCATTCTGAATGCCACCAACAAAAGAATTGGGCCAAACTTCCCACACAGAACCCCCATGACCAACAGAAAGTACTGGGTTTTCTGGTGGTCTTCGGTGACCTATCTGACACCCCCTCATGACCCCCTCCAGGGGTCCCGACCCCCAGGTTGAGAAATGCTGTTATATTCCAATTCCACTTGTTCACTCTGTTTTAAATTTAGTTAAAATACATTTTTGGTTTTGAACCATTTCAAAAACTCTTGGAGCTTGAACAGCAGGAAGGGAAAAGTGAAAATGCAGTTTAATCCCACTGCAACCACCCTGGCTTTGGAATCATGGGGTTTGCAGTTTCGCAAGGTCTTGAGCCTGCTCTCCAAAACTAAATGTCCATAGCATCGTGCCTTGGCAGCTCAAGTGGTGTCAAGTGGTGCAGATGCACCCTAAGTTGCAAATATTGTGACTTCGGTTCCTTTCTTATGGGCAATCTTGAGCGCGTCATCATTAATTGTACAGCTAATTAAGGACCAGGAGAGCAATAAGCTCATTAAAACCGGCCTGCCATGTATTTCTTTCAGATGCACTTGATGGTGTCACGTTATGCATGCTAATTTGATTTCTGAGTCATTCCGGTGGAGCCTTGTTTGGAGGGGAGGCTCTAGTCTTCCGAAAAAACCTGTGCCATTGCTAGGAATAGATAATTATTCATCCATCAGTGACATGTTTGTGTGTATGCTTAATAATTTTCACTGGATCTTACTTACTTAGGCGATCCCTTGTTGGCCAAGTAGGATAGTCTTCAGGTGGGTCCGTAGGTGACTGTGGAGCCCTATTCTTGACCTGCATCTTCTCCCGCAGTGAGGGTATTGGTTTCCAGATGAAAGCCGGTCTCGGTCAGGGTTGGCTTGACGCACCTTCCTCTTGGCACATTTCTGTCTTTCGCCCTCCATTCAAATTCTTCAAATTCTGAAGCACTGCTGGTCACAGCTGACCTCCAGCTGGAGCGCTCAAGGGCCAGGGCTTCCCAGTTCTCAGTGTCTATGCCAAAATTTTTAAGGTTGGCTTTGAGCCCATCTTTCAATCTCTTTTCCTGCCCACCAACATTCCATTTTCCATTATTGAGTTCAGAGTAGAGCAACTGCTTTGGGAGAGGCATCCGGACAATGTGGCCCGTCCAGCGGAGGTGATGGCAGAGGACCATCGCTTCAGGATGTATTTTCATTCGCTGGATCAAATTTGGCACAAATAACCGATATGCCCAAATTTGAATACTGGTGAAGTTGGGGGAGTAATTGATTTTGTCATTTGGGAGTTGTAGTTGCGGGGATTTATAGTTCACTTACAATCAAAGAGCATTATGAATCCCACCAATGATAGAATTGGGCCAAACTTCCCACACAGAATCCCCATGACTTCAAGAACCTTGCTGGCATGAGCCTCCCTCCAGCCTCGCATGCTCTCCCTCACCCACACATGCACAACATAGGCATGTGCCGAGCACGCCTGCTCTCCTCTCCACACTCAACGTCTCAGAAACAGCCCTCCCCTTGGCTGAGAGGCCGGCCAATCACAGCGGAGGATGACTTTTATTGGGAGGATTCGCCGTCTGTCTCCAGAAAGGAAGAGAAGGACAGGCGGAGAGATCTTCAGCCTTCTCTGCCAAAGGGGTTGAGACACTGCTCTACATTGTTACATTGTGTTACATTGTGTTACACTGTGTTACATTGCATCTCCCAATGGCAAGGGATGTTTGATGTTGCAATGCAACATCCAGAAGAGTGTAATATTCCCACATTTGGACCACAGCTTTCCAGCTCCAAATAGTAACCAATTCACCCATAATGCCAGAAATTATAATGTCACATTTGAGATCTTATTGCTGAAAACATCCATGAATGGGGGGTTATTTCTCCCACCCTGGAAACTCCACAGATATATAAACCTCCCTTGCCAAGTTTCAAACAGACCTCACGACCTCTGAGGATGTCCGCCATAGATGTGTCATAGAGCAGGAATTTAGGGGTCTTTGCCAGGAGGCAGAGACCAATTAGACTAATCAAAGAGTTCTTTTTCCCTGGCGAGACAGAGAAGCACCTAATCCCTGATTTTTCCCAATAAAAGGTTTCACCAAGTTGAAGGAAGTGCCACCGAGGTTTATTAGCGATTCAGCTGAAAAGGATGCAGAGCGAAAATCATTCGCCAAGCAGAGCATGTGGTTACAGAAGTAAAGGCCATTTTTATAGAAAATACAGAGTTGTGAGTTTCAAAATTCCCATTCCCCCCTCCCGCCCAGCTTGAAGGGGATTGGCTGATGCGCAAACAGCTGGGAGGAGGCTTGGCCGTCCCCCATGCATCAGGACCAATCACAGGGCTTTTGCGGAGCACCAGAGCCTATCAGGAGGCTCCTGCTGCCTCGACGCTCCAGCGAATCAGAAGGGAGGGAGGCGGGATGAAGGGAGACAATGCATTCTGGAGTGGATTATGACAAGATTGTCCCTGAGGCTTAGCGAGATCCGGGTGGGGGGTCTGCCAGCCAAGCCATTCTATTGTGTTCATGAATGAAGGCAATAAACATACGTTAAAGAAATCCGGGTTTTCCTGTCATCATCAGATATGACACAAAGGGGAAGACTTGGGTGGAAGTTCTTTGTGGAGAAGTTTGAAAGAAAAACGGCTTGGGGGAAAAGAGGAATTTCCTAAGGTCATATTCCCCTCATTGTTATATGATTAAAAAGTCTGCCAAACAGAAATCCTAATGGTGGCCCAACTCCGAAGACAAAAGGATTTCCTTTACAAAGGAATGTCCATGCAAAAAATGTCCAAAGATAAGGGTCTTTTCCTGATCGCTGATTGCTTTTCCAGAGGCAGGGCAACTTCCTTGTAGATTTCCCCCAAGGAGAGGGGAAGGGGGCAAAAGGGTCAGGGCAAGGTCAGGAAACATGAGGGGAAATATAGAAATACAGGAGAAAATAGGAAAATATAGAAATCATAATACAGAGAGTAAACCCAACTACCTTCCCCCAGTGTCCATAGTTCATATTATTCATAGGAAGGTCCATAAAGGGAAATATATCCATGAAGGGGAAAGAGAGTCCCTTGTTGGTGAGATGGGGGACCACCAGGAGCCCAGGTGTGCCTCAGATGGGAAAATTCAAATACTTTTGTGGCATGATTTCCAGTAATAAATCAGTTACTTTCTGCTGTAAACATTAGGCTTGAGCGATCAAGAAAAAAATTGGTTCTAAACTCGTTTCGTTTCTAGGGTGCGCTAGCGTTTCTAAATTCTGAGGACTTCCGAAATTTAAGATTTCAAAATTTCCGAAATTTCGTAAATTACGAATCGATTTGTTAATGGCAGACGGGATTGCACAATATGCTAAAAAATCCTCCAAATGGGACAGGGGGAACTTCTGAAGCTTCCCTCTCCCTCTGTTTTTGACTGTTGGTGTGATAAAACAAACAACTATATTATATTATATATTATATTGTTGTATATTATATTATATTATTATATTATATATTATTATATTATATTATTATATTATATATTATTATATTATATTATATTATAAATATTATAATATATTATTATAATATTATTATGTTATATTATATTATACAATTATAATATAATATAATAATATAATATAATATATACAATACTATAATATAATAGTATTATAATATATATATATATATATATATATATATATATAATATTATTATATTATATATTATATTATAGTATTGTATATTAGAGTGAGGCAAGAAGAAGCATGAGGAAAGAGGAAGGAAGCAGCAGAGCAAAGGGACCGGAAGTGGGGTAAATGCGAGATTGTAAAACTTGCACCAGACATACAAAAATAATTCCGAAATACTTCCGAAATAATTATGAAAATTGGAAAAATTTGTTTCGATTCTTAATTACTCCTCACACTATTCCTGCATGGTTCGATATTGGATCATAAGCTAATTTAAATACGAATTAATAACGAATTACGAAATTAACGAACTGGATCGCCCAAGCCTAGTAAACATATGAAAATAGAGCATAAAGCCTTGATTAAATGATACACACCAAACTGATCAAGGATTAACCCTTATTATCCAGCCTGGCGTCGTTGCCCTTTACAAAACTATAAGTTAATATCTCTCATGGGGGGGGGGGTCATGTTCGACTTCAGATATGGGTGAAACGTCAGGAGAGAATGCTTCTGGAACATGGTCATACCACCTAGAATACTCACAGCAACTCAATACAGCCTTGTACCAAAGCAGTTGTATTAGGTATTCATTTTGTATACAGAGCCCAGAAAATGGATCTTTGCCAAGGCGCCGGATGCGCACATCTGTGGCCTTGTCCTTTCATGCTCAGGTTAATAAGGTCACCTCCCAGCAGGAGGAAGCCACTGATCCTCTCCACCGTAGGGTAATGAGATTGACACCAAGAAGCGAGGAACATGGGCCTACTTTCCTATTTACCTGTATTTATTTTCTACGATCCCTTGAAAACTGCATGGCCTTGTGGACGGATGTGGTCTGGAAAGATTGCTTTTGTGGTTAGACGATTAAACGTGGATGCCATCCTGCAATGTGCTAAGAACAGGGATGTAAACAATACAGCCCTCCTATCTGCAGAACATCTTGTCTGACAAAACAGTCATTTTCTAGCAGTGTGGCAACACTCGAAAGGTAATGCAAACTGATATCACTTTAACTGATTGTAGGCAATACTGTGGAATCATGGGAAATATACTTTGTGGAGGCACCAACACTCTTGGCAGGGAAGAGGCCACAATGGTGCAGTAGTGCAATGGGTTAAACCAGGGGTCCCCAAACTACGGCCCGCGGGCCACTTCCGGCCCGCCAAGGGCACTTATCTGGCCCATGGAGGAGGAGCGCCCCCCCACACACACAGTGCCCCTCCCTTGGCTGGCTCACGCTATCCGTCAGGCCTGCTTCCCTGGAGACTAGGACATGGAACAAAGGCTTCAAACTACAAGAGAGGAGATTCCATCTGAGCATGAGGAGGAACTTCCTGACTGTGAGAGCCATTCAGCAGTGGAACTCTCTGCCCCGGAGTGTGGTGGAGCCTCCTTCTTTGGAAGCTTTTAAACAGAAGCTGGTTGACCATCTGTCAGGTGCACTGAATGCAACATTCCTGAGAGAGAAATGATTGTATTGATTTCCCTGAAAGGGAAAGAACGAAATTGCACCTTCAAGGCACAAGGGAAGAAGTAGAAAGAAATTAAGATGTGCTGTAGGGAGGAATACACGTCGGCATCCATTGTACAGGAAACTTTGTACCTTTTGAACCAATTCCAAGTGGTTTCCAAAGACCGCTGCCCTCCCACTGGGCACCACAATTCAAGAGAGATATTGACAAGCTGGAATGAGTCCAGAGGAGGGTGACTAAAATGATCAAGGGTCTGGAGAACAAGCCCTATGAGGAGCGGCTTAAGGAGCTGGGCATGTTTAGCCTGAAGAAGAGAAGGCTGAGAGGAGATATGATAGCCATGTATAAATATGTGAGAGGAAGCCACAGGGAGGAGGGAGCAAGCTTGTTTTCTGCTTCCCTGGAGATTAGGACAAGAAACAATGGCTTCAAACTACAAGAGAGGACATTCCATCTGAACATGAGAAAAAACTTCCTGACTGTGAGAGCCGTTCAGCAGTGGAACTCTCTGCCCCAGAGTGTGGTAGAGGCTCCTTCTTTGGAAGCTTTCAAACAGAGGCTGGATGGCCATCTGTCAGGGGTGATTTGAATGCAATATTCCTGCTTCTTGGCAGAATGGGGTTGGACTGGATGGCCCATGAGGTCTCTTCCAACTCTTTGATTCTATGATTCTATGTCAGGTGGTGCAATACCAGCTAAGCAGTGTAATTTCTCCAGTGGTGTAGGGCGCAGACACCCCATGATAATGCGGCATGTCTCATTAAGAGCCACATCCACTGTTTTAGCGTGGTGAAATGTGTTCCACACTGGCATGCGTACTCAGCAGCAGAGTAGCATAGTGCAACAAGGGCAGATGTCTTCACTGTGCCTGGTTGTGATCCCCAGGTTGTGCTATCAGGATGAGTTGGGTGAACTACAATTCCCAGTTTGCATGGAAGGCATTGGTTTAAGGAAGGCTGCCTTGCAGTATCCCAATCCTCTTCTCAATTCCACAAAAGGGAGAAGGATATTTAGCAATGATCGATAATTGGCTTGCCACCTTCCCTGGTTATTTTGAAAATGTATTATCCTTTCCTGGTGTGGCGCCGGTCTTGGCGGCTTGCAGACCAAGCTGGAGTGATGCCCAAAGAATTCAGGTGCCATCGCTATTTGGAGGAAGAGAGAAAAGAGCTAGAAACTGAATGGGAAGGAATAGATGGAAGTGGGAATTGTTCTTCGGTTACAGAATTGTCAGATGCAGGCATTGGCACTATTTCGGAAGCTTATGTTCATCTTGGAGGAACTTCTGCAGCTAAGAAAAGTCGCTTCTAGCCAATGAAAGACTTTTACAGTGAGAACAATACATCCCTCGTTGGAAGTAAACCCTGCAGAAATCAATGCTTTGTCTCAATGTCTCGGATTCAAAGTACTTGTTCTGATCAGCAGAATACAATCCTGTACTTTTGTTCTTAGGGGGAAATGGTGGAGTTCAATTATATAGTAGCAAGAGTGGGTAGGATCTGTTCTTCCTAATACCCCGACCCCTAAATCCAATTTCTCATGTTGTTGAGGTTCCCAAACAAAAAATATTTTTGGTGCTAGGTTCTTGTAGGTTTTTTCGGGCTATAGGGCCATGTTCTAGAGGCATTTCTCCTGACGTTTCGCCTACATCTATGGCAAGCATCCTCAGACCTCACCTCACCACCTCTGAGGATGCTTGCCATAGATGCAGGCAAAACGTCAGAAGAAATGCTTCTAGAACATGGCCCTATAGCCCGAAAAAACCCACAAGAACCTAGTGATTCCAGCCATGAAAGCTTTCAACAATACATTTTTGGTGCTACTTCATAACTGTAATTTTGCTACTGTTATGAATTGTAATGTAAATATTCAATATGCAGGATATATTATTTTCATGGATGTACACCCAAATGTGAATACTGGTGGCATTGACTGATGGGGGGATTGATTTTGTCATTTGGGAGTTGTAGTTGCTGGGATTTATAGTTCACCTACAATCAAAGAGCATTTTGAACTCCACCAATGATGCAATTGAAGTAATCTTTGCACACAGGACTGCCATGACCAACAGAAAATACTGGAAGGGTTTGGTGGGCATTGATCTTGAGTTTAGGAGTTGTAGTTCACCTACATTGAGACAGCAATCATGGATCGGGATCAAACTTGGCACAAATACTTAATGTGCCCAGGTATGAACACTGGTGGAGAAACTAGGCCTTGACATTTGGGAGTTGTAGTTGCTGGGATTTATAGTTCACCTACAGTCAAAGAGCTCCTTGAACCTCACCAACGATAGAATTGGGACAAACTTGCCACATAAAACCCCTGCCGTTTTCAAACTGCTAGGTTGGCATTGACCTTGAGTTTGGGAATTGTCGTTCACCTACATCCAGAGAGCGCTGTGGACTTAAAGCATAGTGGATCTGGACCAAACTTGGCACAAAAACTATATATGCCCTAATGTGAACATTGGTGGAGTTTGGGGAAAATAGACTTGACATTTGGGAGTTGTAGTTGCTGGAATTTATAGAATCATAGAATCATAGAGTTGGAAGAGACCTCATGGGCCATCTAGTCCAACCCCCTGCTAAGAAGCAGGAATATTGCATTCAAAGTACCCCTGACAGATGGCCATCCAGCCTCTGTTTAAAACCTTCCAAAAAAGGAGCCTTCACCACATTCCGAGGCAGAGAGTTCCACTGCTGAACGGATCTCACAGTCAGGAAGTTCTTCCTCATGTTCAGATAGAATCTCCTCTCTTGTAGTTTGAAGCCATTGTTCAGCGTCCTAATCTCCAAGAAAGCAGAAAACAAGCTTCCTCCTTCCTCCCTGTGGCTTCCTCTCACATATTTATACATAGCTATCATGTCTCCTCTCAGCTTTCTCTTCTTCAGGCTAAACATGCCCAGCTCTTTAAGCCACTCCTCATAGGGCTTGTTCTCCAGACCCTTGATCATTTTAGTCGCCGTCCTCTGGACTCATTCCAGCTTGTCAATATCTCCCTTCAATTGTGGTGCCCAGAATTGGACACAATATTCCAGGTGTGGTCTAACCAAGACGGAAGAGAGCATGACTTCCCTAGATCTAGACACTAGATTACTATTGATGCAGGACAAAATCCCATTGGCTTTTTCTGCTGCCACATCACATTGTTGGCTCATGTTTAATTTGATGTCCTTGAGGAATTTTTCACACGTACTGCTCTCAAGCCAGTCATCGTCCCCCATTCTGTATCTTTGCATTTCATTTTTTCTGCCTAAGTGGAGTATCTTGCATTTGTCTCTGTTGAACTTCATTTTGTTAGTTTTGGCCCATCTCTCGAATCTGTCAAGATAGTTTTGAATCCTGCTCCTGTCCTCTGGAGTATTTGCTCTCCCTCCCAATTTGGTGTTTTCTGCAAACTTGATGATCCTGCCTTCTAACTCTTCATCTAAGTCATTAATAAAGATCCTGAACAGGACCGGGCCCAGGACGGAACCCTGCTTCTGGCACTCCGCTCGTCACTTCTTTCCGGGATGAAGAGGAAGAATTGGGGAGAATCACCTTCTGGGTTCATCCATTTAACCAATTCCAGATCCACCTCACCGTAGTTTTGCCTAGCTCACATTGGACTAGTTTCCTTGCCAGAAGGTCATGGGGGACCTTGTCAAAGGCCTTCCTGAAATCCAGGTACGCTACATCTACAGCATTTCCCGCATAAACCCAGCTTGTAACTCTCTTCTCCAAAAAGAAGTCACAGGTCACCGAGGTTCAAAAGCAAATCTCTCCCAGAGCACACCCCAATGCAGAGTGCATTGCAGACCGTTAAACAAGTGCTTTGGCAAACTTATATTTTTCATGTCAGGAACGAACCAAAACAGTTGTATTGCATTAAAAAAAACAGACAAACAAACAAAACACAAAATTTGCAGACTTGGTATCCTATTAAATGTCCTTTGACCAGTATCTGTCCACTTGGAGTGCCTCGGGTGTTGCTGCAAGGAGGTCCTACATTGTGCATGTGGCAGGGCTCAGGTTGCATTGCAGCAGGTGGTCAGTGGTTTGCTCTTCTCCACACTCGCATGCTGTGGATTCCACTTTGTGGCCCCATTTCTTAAGGTCGGCTCTGCATCTCATGATGCAAAGCCCAAGCTGGCTCCTGTCATAGTCTCATTGGCTTATTTTCTCAGAAATGTGTAGCTCCTGAGAGAGGAACGGTTGTATTGATTTCCCTGAAAGGGAAAGAACAAAATTGCACCTTCAAGGCACAAGGGAAGAAGTAGAAAGAAATTAAGATGTGCTGTAGGGAGGAATACACGTCGGCATCCTTTGTACAGGAAACCTCGTAGCTCTTGAACTTATTCCGAGTGGTTTCCAAAGACCGCTGCCCTCCCACCGGGCACCACAATTCAAGAGAGATATTGACAAGCTGGAATGTGTCCAGAGGACGGCGACTAAAATGATCAAGGGTCTGGAGAACAAGCCCTATGAGGAGCGGCTTAAGGAGCTGGGCATGTTTAGCCTGAAGAAGAGAAGGCTGAGAGGAGATATGATAGCCATGTATAAACATGTGAGAGGAAGCCACAGGGAGGAGAACGCAAGCTTGTTTTCTGCTTCCTTGGAGACTAGGACGCGGAACAACGGCTTCAAACTACAAGAGAGAAGATTCCATCTGAACATGAGGAAGAACTTCCTGACTGTGAGAGCCGTTCAGCAGTGGAACTCTCTGCTGAACTGCCCCGTTGTGTGGTAGAGTCTCCTTCTTTGGAAGCTTTTAAACAGAGGCTGGATGGCCATCTGTCAGGGGTGATTTGAATGCAATATTCCTACTTCTTGGCAGGAGGTTGGACTGGATGGCCCATGAGGTCTCTTCCAACTCTTTGATTCTATGATTTGGACCAAGCCTGGGAGAGTTACTTTTCTTGAGAGGAAGGAATCATAGAAGTTGTTGTTGACCTCACTTGACCTGCTATGGTGTAGTGCTATAGGATCCTGTGATTTGTAGTTTGATGAGGTGCCAGGGCTGTAGCCAAAGGGGGGGGGGGGGGTATTGGCAGCATACCCTCATGTAGCTGTTAGGAATTGTGGGAGTTGAAGTCCAAAACACCTCAAGGGCCAAGCATGCAGACTGTCGCTCAAAGCAACCAAGTGGGGCACAATTGTCCCTTAAGGACTGAAAAAGCATGTTTTAAAATTACAGATTTCTCTTTCATAGAATCATAGAATCAAAGAGTTGGAAGAGACCTCATGGGCCATCCAGTCCAACCCCCTGCCAAGAAGCAGGAATATTGCATTCAAAGCACCCCTGACAGATGGCCATCCAGCCTCTGTTTAAAAGCTTCCAAAGAAGGAGCCTCCACCACACTCCCGGGCAGGGAGTTCCACTGCTGAACGGCTCTCACAGTCAGGAAGTTCTTCCTCATGTTCAGATGGAATCTCCTCTCTTGTAGTTTGAAGCCATTGTTCCGTGTTTTCTCCATGGAAGCAGAAAACAAGCTTGCTCCCTCCTCCCTGTGGCACCCTTTCACACATTTGTACATGGCTATCATATCTCCTCTCAGCCTTCTCTTCTTCAGGCTAAACATGCCCAGCTCCTTAAGCCGCTCCTCATAGGGCTTGTTCTCCAGACCCTTGATCATTTTAGTCGCCCTCCTCTGGACACATTCCAGTTTGTCAATATCTCTCTTGAATTGTGGTGCCCAGAATTGGACACAATATTTAACCAATGGCACATTGAAAAGGAGTTGATTGTGGTGCCGACACCGGATTGTGTGTGTCATAGTCCATTATGCAAAAAGAATGGCCCAATTATCTATCTTGGAGTTATTGTTGTTTTTTTCCCCCTTTCCCTCCATCATCTTCACCGAAACGTCTGTATTTTCAGAGGTGAAGGTCACTGTCATCAAACCCTTTGGTCCCTCCTAATCTGAGACTCATTTGGGCATCAATTGTTCAGTTTTTTTTTTTTTGTGGGTGTCGAGCAACTATGTCATCAGTTGCTCTCTGAATATAGAAACTGGGAGGTTTATTCAGCCTGGGTGGCGCAGAGGGAAGAAGCTGATTTCCAAGAGATTTTCTTTTGGCAATCACATAAGGGGGTGGGGGTTGGGGGGGGGGGCGGAGGCTGCAATTCTATGCTATTTCTCTTTCTGGAGTGAAAAGTTGACTAGACCGAAATAGAATTGTATGGGCATCTGGAACCCATCATTGTGAAGAGCTTGTTTGCAACCTGTCACGATGGCGGGTGGGGTGGGTGGCATCGCCAGCTCCCATCGCATATTTGGGAGGCTCACTATGCAAGATGGGACTCAAGATGGGGAAAGCATCTCCAGTCCACAGACTGTGAAAGTACAGCTTGAGCAAACCTTATCCAGCATCCCAAAATACTCCAAAAGTCCAAAGTTGTCCACAAAAGTGAGTGAAGGTGTATCCACACTGTAGATTAATCGCAATTTGACCCCGGTTTAACTGCCTTGGGTCAGTCCTATGAATCGCTGGAAGTTGTCATTTGGTGACACACTAGCACTTTTTGGATGAAAAGGCTAAAGACCTTGTCAAACTACAACTCCCAGGATTCCATAGCATTGATCCATAACAGTTAAAGTTGTGTCAAATTGCATTAATTCTATGATATATATATATATATATTGTGTCAGGGGCAAACCAAAGAGTTGTATTGCATTTTTAACAAACAAACAAACAAAACACAAAGTTTGCAGGCTTGGTAGTTGATTAAATGTCCCTTGACCAGTATCTGGCCACTTGGAGTGCCTCTGGTGTTGCCGCAAGAAGGTCCTCCATGGTGCATGTGGCATTGCAGCAGGTGGTCAGTGGTTTGCTCTTCACACACATGTCGTGGATTCCACTTTGTGGCCCCATTTCTGAAGGTTGGCTCTGCATCTCATGGTGCCAGAGTGCAGTCTGTTCAGTGCCTTCCAAGTTGCCCAGTTTTCTGTGTGCCCAGGAGGGAGTCACTCATTTGGTATCAGCCATTGATTGAGGTTCTGGGTTTGGGCCTGCCACTTTTGGACTCTTGCTTGCTGGGGTGTTCCAGCGAGTGTCTCTGTAGATCTTAGAAAACTATTTCTTGATTGAAGTCATTGACATACTGGCTGATACCCAAACAAGGGATGAGCTGAAGATGTCTCTGCCTTGGTCCTTTGGTTATTGGCTGCTACTTCCCGGCAGATGTCAGGTGGTGCAATACCGGCTAGACAGTGTAATTTCTCCAGTGGTGTAGGGCGCAGACACCCCATGATAATGCGGCAAGTCTCATTAAGAGCCACATCCACTGTCTTAGCATGGTGAGATGTGTTCCACACTGGGCATGCATACTCAGCAGCAGAGTAGCATAGCGCAAGGGCAGATGTCTTCACTGTGTCTGGTTTTGATCCCCAGGTTGTGCCAGTCAGCTTTCGTATGATATTGTTTCTAGCACCCACTTTTTGCTTGATGTTCAGGCAGTGCTTCTTGTAGGTAAGAGCACGGTCCAGAGTGACTCCCAGGTATCTGGGTGTGCTGCAATGCTCCAGTGGGATTCCTTCCCAGGTGATCCTCAGAGCTCAGGATGCTTGTCTGTTCTTAAGGTGAAAGGCACATGCCTGTGTTTTAGATGGGTTAGGGATCAGCTGGTTTTCCCTGTAATAGGCAGTAAGAGCACTTAGAGCTTCGGTGAACTTCTATTCAACCATCTTCAAGCTCCCGGCTTGAGTGGTGATGGCACGATCATCAGCATAGATGAAACTCTCTGTCCCTTCTGGCAGTGGCTGGTCATTTGTGTAGATGTTGAACATGGATGTAGCAAGCACGCTCCCCTGAGGCAGGCTGTTCTTCTGTTTCCGCCATCTGCTTCTCTGGCCCTGGAACTCAACAAAATAGCTCCTGTTTTGTAGCAGGTTTCCTATGAGGCGGGTGAGGTGGTAGTCCTTCGTGATATTATACATTTTTCTCAGGAAGAGGAGGTGGTTTACCATATCATAAGCCATTGACAGGTCTATGAAGACAGCTCCTGTGATCTGCTGCCTTTCAAAGCCATCTTCTATGTGCTGAGTCAGGTTCAGCACTTGCAATGTGCAGCTTTTGCCTTTCCTGAAGCCAGCTTGCGATGGAATCAGACATGGGTTTATTTTTTCCATAATTCTATGCAAAATAAGTCTCTCCAGAACTTAGTAGAGGTGGCACAACAGGGAGATTGGTCTATACCAGTGATGGGCAACCTTTTGAGCTTGGAGTGTCAAAACTCACCAAAAAACTGAGCATAACTCAGGTGGGGTGTCACTTCGAGAAAAAAACCCCAATATAACCAAAATATATTATTGTAATATATAACTGTATTTAATAAACCAAAAAACCTAATTATTTAACTTACCTGCTTTTTTCTATAATGCCATATATCTCAGCATTATAGAAAAAATGCTGATGCAGGAGCCAAGGATGAAATGTCCTTCTCGGGATGCGGCCCCATTCTTCTGTGTATGCAGCCGCATGAGGCCGTGTGTCATCGAAAATGGCTACGCATGTTAGTGCTGACACACGTGTCATAGGTTCGCCATCATGGGTCTATACCTTTTTGGATCGTTACAGTCTTTGCCTGGCTTCAAGATGGTGATGACTCATATATATTACAAATTAATAATTTCTGATCTTGTATTTTGATGTTTATACCGAAGAATCTTCCCTGTTCATCCTTAAATGCTAGTTCCACTGGAATATCATTATTTACATAGGTTACCACCACCCCTTTTTTCTCTTGTGCTGAGGCTATGAATGAGTGGCGCATCCCTTTATTTTCTAAGTATTTTGTGTTGTTTCTCCTTATGTGTGTTTCTTGTAGCGCTACAACATGAAACTTTTTCTTTTTCAAACTATAAAAAACTTTATTTCTTTTATTCGGTGTGTTCAGTCCATTAATATTATTTGAGTATATTTTTAACTCTTTCATTGTTGACTCTCTTCTTCTCTAATCTCTTCTCTTTCTTCTCTTTCTTCCTCTTCTCCTCCTTTTTATGAGTCTTCTCTTTCCTCTTCCTCCTCCTCTTCTTTCCCCCCTACTGCTCCCTCTTCTCTTGTGACTCCTTCTTCTGGTCCACCACATTCGTCATTAGTCCTTTCGGCAATTTTCCCTTGTTCTCCTTTCTCAAGACAGTTTCCAACAAATCAGTATACATAAAACGTAATAGTTTAAAAAACTTTGTTCTGATAATGTTTTTTATCTATTATGTTTTATGTATACTGATTTGTTGGAAACCACCTTGAGTCGCCAATTGGCTGAGAAAGGCGGTATACAAATACTAGGGCTGGTCAATTCGTTTCGTTAATTCGTAATTCGTTAAAAAATTCGTTAATTTTTGAATTACGAAACGATTACAAAACTTTTTTTTTAACCTGGAAGTGTTTTTAAATATCGAAACGGCAGGCGCCAAAAAATTTTGTATTTCCGTCCATTTCGGAAATACGTAAGATGGCCGCCTGCCGATGCTTGCTGGGAGCTCTCCTCTCTCAGCGCCGGCTGAGCAAGCAAGCGAGAGGGCGAGCGAGAGGGGCGAGCGAGGCATTCTCTCCTGACGTTTTGCCTGCATCTATGGCAAGCATCCTCAGAGGTAGTGAGGTCTGTTGGAAGTAGGAAAAAGGGTTTATATTTATGTGGAATAATGACCAGGGTGGGACAAAGGACTCTTGTCTGCTGGAGCAAGGTGTGAATGTTTCAACTGACCACCTTGATTAGCATTTGATGGCTTGGCAGTGCCTGGAGCAATCTTTTGTTGAGAGGTGATTAGATGTCCCTGATTGGCTTGTTGTAGGTTTTTTCAGGCTATATGGCCATGGCCTAGAGGCATTTTCTCCTGACTTTTCGCCTGCATCTATGGCGAGCGAGAGGGGCGAGCGAGCGGCGAGCGAGCGGTGAGCGAGAGGGCCCGCCAGAGTGAGTGCCTGCCTTCCCTCCTTAATAATAATTTTAATTTCTCCTCCCTATTCTACTAAATTAATAATTAAATTTAAAAAATATTTAAAAAATATTGAAAAAAAAGGGCACCATCTTTACAAAATGTTTTGTAAATATTTACGAAATTTCGTAAATACCGAACTTTTTTTTTGGAAAATTTTGTAATTATTTTAAATATCGAAACAAAAAAAAACCCCAATTACAAATCGATTTTAGAAACAAATTTTTGCGTTGTTACCCAGGCCTAACAAATACAGTAAATAAATAAATAACAATGTCAATCTTCTGCTGTGACTTAAAGGGAACAGGAAAAACCCGGGAAAGGGGTAGCAGGTGATGTCAGCTCAGGAAAACATATTGGCTTTTGGACTCCGTCCCACAACTCTGCTGCGCACTGTTGAGGTGAAGCCATGCTATCCCTATTTTGCAAAACTGCCTTGCATCCTAGTAAACATCCCTTCTTTCCTGGATGCAGGATTTTTTATTGCAAACTGGCTGGGCAGATGGCTGCGAGGCTGAAAGGCTCTCATAGGAAACAGTAAAAGGGGGAAAGCATTGGGATATAAATATAACCGTCTGGCATGACGTTGGCTGCAAGGGAGGCTGAAGTCATCGGTAGGGAAGGAGAAGAGGGGGAGTGCATGTGAGAAGAGGTTACTAAAAGGGAGAGGAGACAAGGTCTTCTGAAATGTTTTCAATTTCTGAAGTCCCTGGAGTGCAAGTTGATAGAAAGATGGGGCCTGAGTCATAACACTCATAATTGTCCTGATTTGGCAGGAGCATTCCCAAATAATCCTCTGCCATCCAATTTTTTTTCAGCTGCTTGAAAAGCACCCTGGTTTGTCTCCTCTGCTTCCAACCTGAGGCTAGAGCTTTTGGATAATTTATATTCAAACATTTTGGGGAAACCAGGAATCTCCAAAGGCTTTTTGGAAGCGTGACCCATTTGGAGATTAATTGGCATCCACACTATTTGGAATAATCATGACCTTGTTTGAGATCGTAACCTTTTCTAAAGTACTAGCCATCCCCTGACACACGTTGCTGTGGCCCAGTCTTTTTATCTGGAAATTAAAGTAATGAGAAAGTGTTGGTTGCTAATCAGAGGCAACCCTAGGTAATTTTCAATGGTAAGCAAACAGTATTTTGGTGCCCCCCCCCCCCCCCACCAATCATTGATATGGAGCAGGAATGAGAGGGGCTAGGCGAGGCTCAAGGGCCCGGCCCCTTCGGGAAGAGGATCGCCCGACAGTGAGGTAAGGAAGCCGAGGCTCCCCCTGGACTGCTAGGGCTGTTGTGAGCCTAGGGCAGTGTTTCTCAACCTTCCTAATGCCGTGACCCCTTAATACAGTTCCACATGTTGTGGTGACCCCCCAAACATAAAATTATTTTCATTGCTACTTCATAACTATAATTTTGCTACTGTTATGAATCATCATGTAAATATCTCATATGCAGGATGTATTTTCATTCACTGGACCATATTTGGCGCAAATACCCAATACACTCAAATTTGAATACTGGTGGGGTTGCGGGGGGTTGATTTTTTTCATTTAGGATTTGTAGTTGCTGGGATTTATAGTACACCTACAATCAAAAAGTCTTCTGTACTCCACCAACAATGGAATTGAACCAAACTTGGCACACACAGAATTCCCATGACCAACAGAAAATACTGGAAGGGTTTGGTGGGCATTGACCTTGAGTTTGGGAGTTGTATTTCACCTACATCCAGAGAGCACTGTGAACTCAAACAATGATGGATCTGGACCAAACTTGGCACAAATACTCAATATGGCCAAATGCAAACACTGGTGGAGTTTGGGGGAAACAGACCTTGACATTTGGGAGTTGTAGTTGCTGGGATTTATAGCTCATCTACAATCTGAGAGCATTCTGAACCCCACCAACAATAGAATTGGGCCAAACCTCTCACACAGAACCCCTATGACCAACAGAAAGTACTGTGTTCTCAGATGGCCTTTGGCGACCCCTCTGACACCCCTTCGCGACCCCTTCAGGGGTCCCGACCCCCATGTTGAGAAACACTGGCCTAGGGGGTAGTCCTCAAGTGGTGGTCGAGGGGCATTTACAGAGGCGCCTCTGTGCCCCTGGCAAAAAAAGTGTACCGCAACCGCTTACTTTGCGTAATGGACGAGCCGCCCCTGTTTCTAATATATGTAATTTCTTTATGCTTGTGAGTAAACAGTATTTCTTGTTGTTTCTTTGTCAGTGTTGATGCGGAGGGTGTCTGGTTTGCCTACCCTGGAACATGCAACATATCATTGTTGTGCTGTCGCGCTGGGAGCTATAACTCTTAGTGAAAGAGGCATGGATGTGACATCTTTCCCCCAAGGGATTGCTTCTTGCCCTCCTTTAGGAAACTGGAACTCCCAAAGACCAAAACACTGTAGATAACTCAAAATAGGTTTAGTTGTTTACAAAGAGTTATCCCTTTAAGGCAATAAGCTGGAAGTTTCAAAGGGGTAAAGGAAAATATGCATTACAGTCTCTGGTTGTCTTGGGTCCAAGGAGTTTTGCAGCTGAGAAGCTTTTCCAGGTCCCTCTTTCTCAATGGCTGTGAATATCGGAATAATCACAACCCTAATTCCAATGGCCTATATTTTGAAGGCACTAAGCCTTCCTCTGGTGTCAAAGAACTGGTTTGAAGGCGCTTGAGACTTCTCAATGTTGTCCAGGTTGATCTGAACATGAAGCATAAGTCTCAAGGGTAAGAACCTCAGAATTGGTGCTGAGAGGTAACTTAATCAAG
>NC_090030.1:25616710-25644210 GCF_037176765.1 Anolis sagrei | reverse complement strand
ACACACACAGCTTCAATATATACATATATATACTATCTATCTATCTATCTATATATATATATATATATCTTCATTCATATATATATATATGCACACATATTTACATATGCATTCATATATATAGACATAGACATACATATATGTATATCTAAATCCAGTCTGAAAACATAAATAGACACACACAGCTTCAATATATACATATATAGATATATACAGATATATATATACACACACACATATTCATTCATATATATATGCACACATATTTACATATGCATTCATATATATAGATACACACACATACATATATGTCGATCTAAATCCACAGTTTCACTCCACAGTCTGGTTATGCCAACTAAAATATACTCATTGAATCTTATATCAATGCATAAATAAACCTCCTTGATTTAATGACTTTTCTTTATTTTGGGAGTGACCAGAAGACTCCGCTCCATGTCTCGAGGATTTGGAGACCAAAGTGAGCCTCAAAATACAAAATATCACAATGTAATGCACATAATATGATATAATATACAGTGACTGCATGGAGGTGCTGCCATGCTTGGTCATGCATAGAGATGCACAGCTTTGGAGAGCTATGCATTTAACCTCCCCGTACCTTCATGTGTTTCCTTAAGGAGCTGGGGTGCGTGTAGGACTTGTCACAGACTTTGCAGATGTAGGGCTTGTCCGACGTGTGGACATGCATGTGCTTCTTCCGGTCGCTGCTGTTGGCGAAGCGGCGGTCACAGCCTTCGAATTCACACTTAAAGGGCTTCTCACCTGCAAGCGACAAAAGCAAGCCGTAGTTACAGCAGGCCAGGAATATCCATAATATTAGTAGTAGTATCGAAATTAGAAATTGGTCCGTGATTGAATATAGTAACATTGCATTGAGAGTTGTATTGAATGGCTTCCTTAGTCCCCAACATCGCAGCAGGCATAGTAATAGCAAGCAAAGTAGTAGCTAACTATTATTATTAGTTTTATTAGTATTAATATCACTATTATTGGCATTGAAATTAGTAATATTGGTATTGAAATTAGAGAAAAGCTCCATGATTGAAAAAGGAAGTGTTAGATGGCTTCCCCATCCCACACCATCACAGCAGTCATACGTAGTAAGCAAGCAAGGTAGTAGCTACTACTAGTATTATTAGTATTGAAATGAGAGATTGATCCGTGACTGAAAAAGGAACATTTCTTTGAGAAGAGTGTTAGATGGATTCCCCATTTCTCGCCATCACAACAGTCTGAGTAATAGCAAGTAAGGTAATAGCTAGTAGTAGTAGTAGTATTGAAATGAGAGGTGGAACCATGATTGAAAACAGAAACATTTCTTTGAGAAGAGTGTTAGATGGATTCCCCATTTCTCGCCATCACAACAGTCTGAGTAATAGCAAGTAAGGTAATAGCTAGTAGTAGTAGTAGTAGTATTGAAATGAGAGGTGGAACCATGATTGAAAACAGAAACATTTCTTTGAGAAGAGTGTTAGATGGATTCTGTATTCCTCACCATCATAACATCTGAGTAATAGCAAGTAAGGTAATAGCTAGTAGTAATAGTAATAGTAGTAGTAGTAGTATTGAAATGAGAGGTGGAACCATGACTGAAAACAGGAATGTTTCTTTGAGAAGAGTGTTAGATGGATTCCGCATTCCTTACCATCACAACAGTCTGACTAATAGCAAGTAAGGTAATAGCTATTACTAGTAGTAGTAGTATTGAAATGAGAGATGGAACCATGATTGAAAACAGGAACGTTTCTTTGAGAAAAGTGTTAGATAGATTCCCTTTTCCTCACCATCACAGTGGTCATAGTAATAGCAAGCATGGTAGTAGCTACTGTTACTATTATTATTAGTAGTGGTAGTATTAGTATTGAAATGAGAGGTGGAGCCATGATTGAAAACAGGAACATTTCTTTGAGAAAAGTGTTAGATGGATTCCCCTTTCCGCACCATCACAGTGGTCATAGTAATAGCAAGCAAGGTAGTAACTAGTAGTAGTAGTAGTAATAGTATTGAAATGAAAGATGGAACCATGATTGAAAACAGGAACATTGCTTTGAGGGGAGTGTTAGATAGATTCCCTATTCCCCACCATCACAGCAGTCATAATAATAACAGGCAAAGTAGTAGCTTGACGTGTAGTCAAAGGCTTTCATGGCTGGAATCACTGAGTTGCTGTGAGTTTTCTGGCCATGTTCCAGAAGCATTTTCTCCTGACGTTTCACCCACATTATGGCAGGCATCCTCTGAGATTGAGGGGTCTGTTGGAAACTAAGTAAGTGAGGTTTATATATCTGTGGAATGCCTGCCATAGATGTGGGCAAAACGTCAGGAGAAAATGCTTCTGGAACATAGCCATACAGCCTGAAAAACTATTAGAAGTGTTGTCATTTTGCGATAGGAAAGCCAGCATATTATTATTATTATTATTATTATTATTATTAAAATTAGAGGCAGATCCATATTAGAAAACAGGAGCATTGCTTGGGGAGGGATTTAAAAGCCTTTCTCACCCCACAATACCATAGCAAGGTTGTCCTAATAATACTAATAATAATACTAATATATTAAAATTAGCAAGTGCTCCATGTTTGAAAACAGAAATGGGGGGGGGGTGTAAAAGGACTTTCCCACTCCCTTTCATTTCCTGCTGCCAAACTTTTAGATCCTACTTGTAACTTCTAGGTTGTAGTAATAATACTAATAATACTAATAATATTGTATATTAAAAGTTGAAAACAGAAATGGGGGTGGGGAGTGTAAGATGGTTTTCCCATAGCCTTTCACTTCCTTCTGCAAAACTTTTAGATCCTACTTGCAACTTTTAGGTTGTAGTAATACTACTAATCATAATACTAATAATCATAATACTAATAATATATTAAAATTAGTGATTGCTCCATACTTGAAAACAGAAATGGGGGTGGGGAGTGTTAGATGGCATACTCTTTCACCTCCTTTTATCAAACTTTTCAGTCCTACTTGAAACTTCTAGGTTGTAATAATAATAATAATAATAATAATAATAATAATAAATTAGTGGTGGTTCCATGTTTGCAAACAGACATAGAGTTGTAAGATGGCTTTCCCATACTATTTAGCTTCCCTTTGCCAAACTTTTCAGTCCTACTTGCAACTTCTAGGTTGCAGTAATAATACTAATACTACTACTACTACTACTAATAATAATAATAATAATAATAATAATAATAATAATAATAATAATTTAAAATTACCGGTGGCTCCATGCTTGAAAGCAGACATGGGGGTGTAAGATGGCTTTCCCATCCCTTTCACTTCCTTCTGCCAAACCTTTCAGTCCTACTTGCAACTTCCAAGTTGTAGTAATAATACTGATACTAATACTGATACTACTGCTACTAATAATAATAATAATTATTATTATTATTATTATTAAAATTAGCTATGGCTCCATGCTTGAAAACAGACATGGGAGTGTAAGATGGCTTTCCCATACTCTTTCACTTCCTTCTATCAAACTTCTCGTCCTACTTGCAACTTCTAGCTTGTAGTAATAACAACAACAACAACAACAACAACAATAATAATAACGGGTGGCTCCATGCTTGAAAGCAGACATAGGGGTGTAAAATGGCTTTCCCATTCCCTTTCACTTCCTTCTGCCAAACTTTTAGGTCCTACTTGCAACTTCTAGGTTGCAGCAATAATAATAATAATAATAATAATAATAATAATAATAATTAGCGGTGGTTCCATGCTTACAAACAGACATAGAGGTGTAAGATGGCTTTCCCATACTATTTAATTTCCTTTTGCCAAACTTTTTGGTCCTACTTGCAACTTTTAGCTTGTAATAATAATAATAATAAATACATTAAAATTAGCTATGGCTCCATGCTTGCAAACAGACACGAGAGTATAATATGGCTTTCCCATACTCTTTCACTTCCTTCTATCAAACTTTTAGATCCTACTTGCAACTTCCAAGTTGTAGTAATAATACTACAACTTGGAAGATACTGATACTAATACTAATAGTACTACTACTACTACTACTACTACTACTACTAATAATAATAATAATAATAATATATTAAAATTAGCTATGGCTCCATGCTTGCAAACAGAAATGGGGGTGTAAGATGGCTTTCCCATTCCCTTTCACTTCCTTCTATCAAACTTTTCGGTCCTACTTGCAACTTCTAGCTTGTAATAATAATAATAATAATAATAATAATAATAATAATAATAATAAATTTAAAAAAATAAAATTAGCTATGGCTCCATGCTTGCAAATGGGGGTGTAAGATGGCTTTCCCATTCCCTTTCACTTCCTTCTGCCAAACTTTTCCTACTTGCAACTTCTAGGTTGCAGTAAAATAAATTAATAATAATAATAATAATAATAATAATAATAAATTAAAGGTAGCTATGGCTCTATGCTTAGAAAGAGACATGGGGGTGTAAGATGGCTTTCCCATTCCCTTTCACTTCCTTCTGCCAAACTTTTCGGTCCTACTTGCAACTTCCAAGTTGTAGTAATAATACTAATACTGATACTGATGCTACTAATACTAATAATAGTAATAACAATAATAAATAATTAGTGGTGGTTCCATGCTTGCAAACAGACATAGAGGCTTTCCCATACTATTTAACTTCCTTTTGCCAAACCTTTTGGTCCTAATTGCAACTTCTAGGTTGAAATAATAATAATAATAATAATAATAATAACTAATAATAGTAATAACAATAATAAATAATTAGTGGTGGTTCCATGCTTGCAAACAGACATAGAGGCTTTCCCATACTATTTAACTTCCTTTTGCCAAGCTTTTTGGTCCTAATTGCAACTTCTAGGTTGAAATAATAATAATAATAATAATAATAATAATAATTATTATTATTATTATTATTATTATTTAAAATTAGCTATGGCTGCATGCTTGCAAACAGGCATGGGAATGTAAGATGGCTTTCCCATACTATTTAACTTCCTTCTGCCAAACTTTTCGGTGTAACTTTTTCGTTCTGATCCCATTTCCTCCCTATCTCTCAAACTATGTTTTTCCTGGAAATAGACTTGTTTATTAGGCAATCAAAGAAAGCTTGGGGGCAAGAAGGGAGCCAATCAGAATGTGGGGCTGGAGGATAGGAAATAGTATAGGATTTTCCTCCAAACAATGGGAATCAAGGACACAATTCAGACACAAATTGAGCCGCCTGCCTTGTTTTTATGGCTCCAAAGGAAAGGGTATTAAATAATAATAATAGTAATAATAGTAATAATAATAATGAAATGAGAGATGGAACCATGAGTGAAAATAGAAGCATTGCTTTGAGTGTTAGATGGGAAAGGAGGGTGATAGGAAAATATGGGAGGGAAAGCCGGGAACGAGGGTTTGGAAGGAAACACGGATTATTTTATTTGTCGGGTTATTTTCGAGCCAAAGCGCATTATTCCCTTCTTGGAAAAACAGTGACAAACACCCAAAGAAATAGGAGAATTCTCTGTTTTGATTTAAAAAGCCACAAAGGCAAAGAAAAGAGTGGAAGTAATGGAATAAAGTATGAGCAGTCCATTGAAATTTCGAAGCAGAGTCGGGGGAAAAACCCACGCGCGTCTGTGGCCAAAGTTGGGTTTGTTTTGCTTCTCAATCCGGGAGTCAAAAGAAGAGAAAAAAAGAAGGGAAAGAGTGGAAGGGGGAAAGGGGAAACATGCAAAGGAATAGACTTTTTTAACCCCCACGCAAAACAAAATAAAACTCGCGTGGAAAGCTCCCTCTTCCTCTATTCCTCCTCTCTTTCCTTCCTTGGATAACAATCCGAAAGCAGAAACATATTTTTTTTAAAAAATAAGAGGTCTCATTTGACTTTTTTTTTTTAAAGGTACTAAGGAGGGGAAATAAACTCGCGTGGAAAACCCCTTCTTCCTCTATTCCTCCTTTCTTTCCTTCCTTGGATAACAATCCGAAAGCAGAAACATATTTTTTTTAAAATAGAGATCTCATTTGACTTTAAAAAAAACCCCTGTACTATTAATATTAAGAGGGGAAAACCCCACGCGTGTCTGTGGCCAAAGCTGGTTTTGTTTTGCTTCTACTAAATCCGGGAGCCAAAGTGGAGAAAAGAAAAAGGGAACGAGTGGAGGGAGAAGAAGGAAATTTGCAAAGGAATAGACTTAAACGAAATCCACGCCAAAACTCGCGTGGAAAGCTCCCTCCTCTTCTATTCCTCCTTTCCTTCCTTCCCTCCCTTTTTAAAACCTCACGCAAAAAAAAAATTCGCGTGGAAAGCTCCCTCTTCCTCTATTCCTCTTTTTCTTCCTTCCCTCTCTTTTTAAAACCCCACGCAAAAAAACTCGTGTGGAAACCTCCCTCTTCCTCTATTCCTCCTTTCTTTCTTTCCTTCCTTGGATAACAATCCGAAAGCAGAACCATATTTTTTTAAAAATAGAGGTCTCATTTGACTTTTTTTTAAAGGTACTAAGGAGAAAAAAAACCCACGCATGTCTGTGGCCGAAGTTAGTTTTGTTTTGCTTCTACTAAATCCGGGAGCAAAAAAAAAAAAGGAGAAAAGAAGAAGGGAACGAGTGGTGGGAGAAGAAGGAAACTTGCATATTACATTATACTCTCCCGTAAAATAATTATGGCTATTTCCACCCGAAATCCTACTCCATGCAAATAATCTCCCAATAATAATAATAATAATAATAATAATAATATAACAGTATAATAATAAGACTTAAACGAAATCCACGCAAAAACTCGCGTGGAAAGCTCCCTCCTCCTCTATTCCTCCTTTCCTTCCTTCCCTATCTTTTTAAAACCCCACGCAAAAAACTCGCGTGGAAAGCTCCCTTTTCCTCTATTCCTCCTTTCCTTCCTTCCCTCCCTTTTTAAAACCCTACACACACAAAAACTCGCGTGGAAAGCTCCCTTTTCCTCTATTCCTCCTTTCCTTCCTTCCCTCCCTTTTTAAAACCCCCACGCAAAAAAAACTCGCGTGGAAAGCTCCCTCCTCCTCTATTCCTCCATTCTTTCCTTCCCTCCCTTTTTAAAACCCCCACGCAAAAAAAAATCGCGTGGAAAACTCCTTCTTCCTCTATTTTTCCTCTCTTTCCTTCCTTGGATAGCAATCCGAAACCAGAACCATATTTTTTAAAAATAGAAATCTCACTTGACTTTTCAAAAAAAAAACGGTACTAATAATACTAAGGAGGAAAAAACCCACGCGTGTCTGTGGCCGAAGCTGGTTTTGTTTTGCTTCTACTAAAGAGAAGAAAAGAAGAAGGGAACGAGTGGTGGGAGAAGAAGGAAACTTGCAAAGGAAGAGACTTAAACGAAATCCTCGCAAAAACTCGCGTGGAAAGCTCCCTCCTCCTCTATTCATCCTTTCCTTCCTTCCCTCCCTTCTCCCTGGGATGGTGAAAGCGCAACTATGTTTTTAAAAATGGAGATCTCGTTTGACTTTTCAATAATAACAATAACAATAATAACAATAATAATAATAATAAATAATTAGTTATGGCTCCATGCTTGAAAACAGACATGGGAGTGTAAGATAGATGGCATTCCCATTCCCTTTCACTTCCTTCTGCCAAACTTTTCGGTCCTACTTGCAACTTCTAGGTTGTAGCAATAATACTAATAATACTAATACTAATAATACTATTATTATTATTATTTAACAGTTTAATAATATAATAACAGTAGAATAATAATAGTAGTAGTAGTAGTAGTAGAATAATAATAATAAATATAATTATATTATTATTATATTATACTCACCCGTAAAATAATTATGACTATTTCCACCTGAAATCCTACTCCATGCAAATAATCTCCCAATAATAATAATAATAATATAACAGTATAATAATAACAGTATAATAATAATACCGTTATATTATTATTATTCTGTTATTATTATTATTATTATTATTATTATTATTTTATATTATTATTATACTGTTATTATACTATTATTATTTAACAGTAAAATAATATAATAACAGTCTAATAATAATAACAGTGTAATTATTATTATTATACTGTTATTATTATATTATACTCGCCCGTAAAATAATTAGGACTATTTCCACCCGAAATCCTACTCCATGCAAATCATCTCCCAATAATAATAATAATAATACTAATAATAATAATATAACAGTATAATTATTATTATACTGTTATTGTTATTATGATACTGTTATATTATTATTAATAATAATAATAATAATAACAGTATAATAAATATTATACTGTTATATTATTATTATTAATAATAATAACAGTATAATAATAATTATACTGTTATATTATTATTATTATTATTATTATTATTATTATTATTATTATTGGGAGATTATTTGCATGGAGTAGGATTTCAGGTGGAAATAGCCATAATTATTTTACGGGGAGATTATTTAGTAGAAAGCGGGATTCCTGAGGAAGAGATAATTATTTTAGAGGGATTATTTTATTTTTGAGAGGAAGATAGACCCCAATCCCCTATTTTGCAACCCCTTCTTGTCCTGTGGGACTCTTCTTATGGATCCTGAGATCCTCTGAGTAATAGTAATAATAATATCACTAGCTAACACACATTTGGGTGAGGTTAGCCTTGTTTCTGGGTCTATTTGACCTGCTGATTCCAAAAAGGACACTCATTCCACCGCCACCACCCCCATCAGCTCTAGTTTTTGAGATACAGAGCACATGCCACACTCCTGCTGGCCCATAGAAAGCTATATCTAGGAAACTAGAGCTGATGTAGTTTATCCAATGCGGATTTTCTGAATCAGCACCCCAAGGAACCCCAGGAATAGGCCTAAAAACCAAGACACCAAGAAAGGAAAATATAAGTGTGTGTAGATAGGTAGATAGATAGATAGATAGATAGATAGATAGATAGATAGATAGATAGATAGGATAGATACATAGATAGATAGACAGACAGACAGACAGACAGATACGATAGATAGATAGATAGATACGATAGATAGATAGATAAATAGATACGATAGATAGATAGATAGATAGATAGATAGATAGATAGATAGAGATAGATATGATAGATAGGGCTGTGTCATGATAATAATTTGTATTATTAAAACAATTAAATTTTTAAATATAAATTTGGGAAGATCCTAAGGATCCCAATTTTGTTTGTATGTGTTCGTATGAATGAGAGGGGAATAATATTATTATCTCCAGCAAGATAATAAAAATAGCATATATATATATTAGTGTGTATGTATATATATCGAAAGAAAAATATAAGAATATATATATATACACACATATATAATTTTATTATATTATTATCTCCAGCAAGATAATAATAATAATAATAATAATAATAATAATAATAATAATATATTTTTAGAGAGGTTTTATATTCAATATAACATTGGAAGAACCCTAAGCCCCCAGAGCGGGTTAGCCCCTTCCTAACCTGTGTGGGTCCTCTTGTAGAGGTTCTCCAGGGAGATGATGATAATAATAAAATAATATTAAAAGAGGGAGGATTTCATTTCTGAATATAACTTTGGTAGGCCCCTTCTGTCGGGATCCCCTTCCCGACCTGTTTGGGTCCTCTTGTGGATCTTGAGGTTCTCCAGGAATATATTATTATTATTATTATTATTATTATTATTATTGCCCTTTCTTGTGTCCCTGCGCTGACCTGTGTGTTGTTCCTCTTGTGGACTTTGAAGTTCTCCAGAGAGATGACAATAATAATCATAATCATAAAGCTCCTTCTTGTGTCCCTATGCTGACCTGTGTGGGTCCTCCTGTGGATCTTGAGGTTCTCCAGAGAAATAATAACAGTAAAGTCCCTAGAGGAGGTCCCCCTGTTGAATTGACCTGTAGATCTTGTTGTTCTCCAGGGAGATAATAATGATAATAATTTTGTATCCCCATGCTGACCTGGGTGGGCCCTTTGGTGGATCTTGAAGTTCTCCAAAGAAATAAATTAAAAAAAAATCAAGTCCCTTCTGATGTACCTGTGCTGACCTGTATGGATCCTCTCATGGATCTTGAGGTTCTCCAGAGGGATAATAATAATATTATAATAATCAAGCCCCTTCTGGACTCCCTCTGCTGACCTGTGTGGGTCCTCTCATGGATCTTGGAAGTTCTCCAGAGAAATAAATAAATCAGAGATAACAATATAATAATAATAATAATAATAATAATAATAATAATAATAATAATATTCAAGCCCCTTCTGGTATCCATGTGATGTTCTGTGTGGGTCCTCTGGTGGATTTTGAGGTTCTCCAGGGAGATAATAATAATATTATAATAATTAAGTCCCTTCTAGTGTCCCTGTTCTGACCTGTGTGGGTCCTCTGGTGGATCTTGGGGTTCTCCAGAGAAATAATAATAATAATAATAATAATAATAATAATAATAATCAAGCCCCTTCTGGTATCCCTGTGCTGACCTGTGTGGGTCCTCTGGTGAATTTTGGGGTTCTCCAAAAAGATATAATAATAATAATAATAATAATAATAATAATAATGAAGCCCCTTCTGATGTCCCTGTGCTGTTCTGTGTGAGTCCTCTTGTGGATCTTGGGGTTCTCCGGAGAGATAATAATAATAATAATAATAATAATAATAATAATAATGCCCTTTCTGGTGTCCCCCTGCTGACCTGTGTGGATCCTCTTCTGGATCTTGAGGTTCTCCAGAGAAATAATTAACAATCACCATAAGCATAGGGAAGACCCTCAAGGGAGTTGTGCTGAACTGTGTGGGTCCTCCTGTAGCTCTTGAGGTTCTCCAGAGGATAATAACACAAGAATAATACTAATTCTAATAACGGTAAAGGCCCTGGAGGGGATCCTCTGGTTGTGCTGACCTGTGGCTCTTGAGGTTCTCCAGAGAGATAATAACACAAGAATAATACCAATTCTAATAATAGTAAAAGCCCTGGAGGGGATCCTCTGGTTGTGCTGACCTGTGGCTCTTGAGGTTCTCCAAAGAGACAATAATACAAGAATAATACTAATTCTAGTAACGGGAAAGGCCCTGGAGGGGATATTCCGGTTGTGCTGACCTGTGTGGGTCCTCCTGTAGCTCTTGAGGTTCTCCAGAGATAATAATACAATAATAATAACAATTCTAATAACGGGAAAGGCCCTGGAGGGGATCCTCTGGTTCTGCTGACCTGTGTGGGTCCTCCTGTGGCTCTTGAGGTTCTCCAGAGAAATAATTAATAATCACCATAATTATAGGAAGCCCCTGGAGGGGATCCCCTTGTTGTTCTGACCTGTGTGGGTCCTCCTGTAGCTCTTGAGGTTCTCCAGAGAGACAATAACACAAGAATACTAATAATAATTCTAATAACGGTAAAGTCCTCTGGTTGTGCTGACCTGTGTGGGTCCTCTTGTGGATCTTGAGGTTCTCCAAAGAGACAATAACACAAGAATAACACTAATTCTAATAACGGGAAAGGCCCTGGAGGGGATCCCGTGGTTGTGCTGACCTGTGTGGGTCCTCCTGTAGCTCTTGAGGTTCTCCAGAGAGACAATAACACAAGAACAATACTAATTCTAATAGCGGGAAAGGCCCTGGAGGGGATATTCCGGTTGTGCTGACCTGTGTGGGTCCTCCTGTGGATGTTGGGGTTCTCCAGAGAGATAATAACACAAGAATAACACTAACTCTAATAGCGGGAAAGGCCCTGGAGGGGATATTCCGGTTGTGCTGACCTGTGTGGGTCCTCTTGTGGATCTTGAGGTTCTCGGAGCGGGCGAAGATCTTCCCGCAGCCGGGGAAGGGGCAGGGGAAGGGCTTCTCTCCGGTGTGGACGCGGATGTGGTTGACCAGCTTGTACTTGGCCTTGAAGGCCTTTCCCCGGCGGGGGCACTCCTCCCAGGCGCAGGTGTGCTGGCTCTGCTCGGGACCCCCGACGTGCTCCAGGGTCACGTGGCTCACCAGCTCGTGGAGGCTGCCGAAGCTCCGGTCGCAGGTCTTCCGCGATGGCGGGGAAGCGGGGGCCCCGCCATCCGCCCCCTCCTCCAGCCACTTGCAGGACAGCTCCTGCTTGATGCCGGGCTGGCGCAAGTAGCGGAAGAAAGCCCCCGCGCCGTGGTGGTGAGGGTGGTGGTGGTGGTGGTGGGCTACCACGTTGACGCCCCCCATGTTCATGGGCGCGTAGTTGGCGTGGAAAGCTCCCGCGGCGCCGCCGTAGGGGTCTCCTCTGGGGCTGGGCACCCCTCGGTAGGGCTCCGGCCGGCCAAAGAGCCCCAAAGGTCCGCTCTCCGACGCCGGGGAGGCCGCTTGGGGGTCGTGCAAAGCCGGGAAGAGCAAGTAGGGGCTGTCGCTCAAAGTGGTGGGGCTGGGCCCGAAGACGTGGTGCTGCGTGGACGAGCCGTGGCCGTTTCCTCCTCCCGGAGGGGAGACTTCCCCTCCTCGGTTGCGGAAAAGGAAGTCCCGGGGGCTGTTGAAGGCGTACGGAGAAGGCACTTGGGCCCCGGTGGGGTGAGGAGGGTGGTGGTGAGGGTGGTGAGGGTGGTGCGGGTGCGTCGGAGGAGGAGGAGGTGGTGGAGGAGGAGGAGGAGGGTGGTGGTGGTGATGGTGGTGGTGGTAGCCAGCAGCAGCGCCTTGCGGGGTGAAGGCCGAGCTCTGCCCCGAGGAGGAGGACGAAGAGGAGGACGAGGATGAGGAAGAGGCCGAAGGGAGCTCCCCGTGGGGTCCCAGCTTGAAGGGGGGCTCGGCGAAGGGGTGGTGCGGGGCGTTGAGGCCCATGGCGGCCGCCACCTCGTGCGGGTGGTGGTGGTGGTGGTGCGGGGGGCGGGCCGGGCCGAAGCCCCCCAAGGAAGGGAAGGGAGCGGCGCCCTCCAGCAGCATGGCCATGGCTGGAGGAAGAGGAGGAGGGGGAAGGAGGAAGGGGAGGAGGAAAAATAGAGGAAGAAGAAGAAAAGAAGAAGAAGAAGAAAAGGAGGAGAAAGAGAAAAAGTTGAAGAGGAGGGGAAAAAGAAAGAGGTGGAAAGAAAGAAGAAAAGGAGAAGTTGGAGGAAGGGAGAGAAGAAAGAGGAGAAGGAAAGGAGGAGGAAGAGGAAAAAATTGGAGGAAGAGGTTGGGAAAGAAAAAAGAGGAGAAGGAAAGGAGGAGGCAGAAAAGGAGGAGGAGGAAGAGAAAAAGTTGGACGAAGAGGAGGGAAAAAAGAAAGAGGAGACGAGGAAGGAGAAAAGGAGAAATTGGAGGAAGAGGAGGGGAAAGAAGAAAGAGGAGAAGGAAAGGAAGAAGAAAAGGAGGAAAAGTTGGGGATAGAAGATGAAAAAGAAGAAAGAGGAGTAGAAGAGGAAGTAAAGGAAAAGTTGGAAGAAGAGGAGAAGTTGGAGAAAAAGAGGAAGAGGAAAAGAAGGGAGCGAGGAAAAAAGGAGGGGGGAGAGGAAGAAAGGAAAAGAAGAAAAGAGGGTGGAAGCGAAGGGGAAAGGTGGAGGACGAGGCAAAGTTGAAGGAAGAGGAGGGAAAAGAAGAGGAAAAGAAGGGAACGAGGAAAGAAGGAGGAGGAAAAGAAGGAGAAGAGGGAAAAGGAGTAAGAGGAGGAGAGGAAAAGACAGAGAAGTTGGAGGAAGAGGAAGGAAAGGATGGGAAATAGAAGAGAAGAGGAGGAGGGAAAGAAGGAAACGGGGAAAGGAAGAGGAGAAAAGGAGAAGAGACGGAAAAGAAAGGGGGTAAAGGGGGAGGAAGAGGAGAAGTTGGAGAAAAAGGAGGGGAAAGAAGAGAAGGAAGAGGAGGAGGAAAAGAAGGGAAAGGAGAAGAGGAAAGGGGGAGAAGTTGGAAAAGAAGAAAGGAAAGGAAGAAGGGAAAGTTGGAAGAAGAGGAGGAGGAAAGGGGGGCGAGGAGGGCCGGTAGGAGAACCCCCTCCTCTTCCTCTTCCTCCTCCTCCTCCTCCTCGACGGCGGAGGAGGCTGTCCCCGACAATAAACCTTTTCCCCCTTTTTTTTCCTTCAATTTCCCTTTCCCTCCTCCTTTTTCAGAGGCGCCCCTCAACAATGGAGGGGGGGGGGGGAGAGATAAAAACGAGAAGCCAAAAGGATGGAGAGAGACCCCGAATTCAACCCAAATGGTGAGCGGCGGCTCCAAAGGCGGACCCCACCCGGGAGCGGAGGATGGAGGGACCCCCTTCTCTTCTTCTTCTTCCTCCTCCTGCTCCTGCTGGTCTCCCCCGCAGCCCCCCGCCCGCCCCCTCCTCTTCTTCCTCCTCCTCCTCTTCGTCTTCTTCCTCCTCTTCTTCTCCTTCTTCCTCCTCCTCCTCCTCCTCCCCCGCGGGGTCCCCTTCTTCCTCCAGGCGGGCGGCCTCCGCTCCAACCGAGCGGCGTCCTTGCTCTGGCCAAAGTCAGCCGAGCCTCCGCCGCTAACACTCCTCGGGGGGGAGGGAGGGGGAGGGGGAGGGAGAGAGGGAGGGGGCGCCCCGCCGAGGAGAGAGGGAGGGGGCAGCGCCAGGAGGAGGGCAGCCAATAGGGAGGCGCCGCCCCAGCCGTCAGCTGACCCCCGCCGACGCCGCCTCGCCCATTGGCCCGCCCGGCTTTGATTGACAGCGTTTCACATCGGGCCTGGCAGCTCTGGCCCGGATTGGAGGAACAGGAGGAGGAGGAGGAGAGGGGAGCAGGTAAGCCCCCTCCCTCTCTATTTCGCACACACACACACTCCGGGTGGGAGGGGGCCCATGGAAAGGGGAGAAACAAAAGTTTCCTTCGGATGGGGAGCTTCCCCCCGTCTCTGCCCAGGTTTGGGGTCCTCTTCCTCACCCTGGCTCTGAATGCACGCACTCACATCTCCACTCCCACTCATGCCCGGGACTCACACGCACACTGGTGTTCGCACTCTCTTGCCCACTCTTTTTGCACGCTCGTCCAGCCTCCCACACTCTCCTACTCACACTCATCCGTGCACAGCACACGCTTGATCTCTTTTGCCCATTCATGCACACACTCTTGCGCGTTCAGCTACGCCGTTTTTTGTACATTCTCACACACTCTTGCATGCACACACTCATGCACACTCTCATTTGCCCATTCATGCACACACTCTTGCGCATTCAGCTACATCATTTTATACACACCCTTGCACAGTCCTGCACACACTCTTGCACTCATTTGCCCATTCATGCACACACTCTTGCGCATTCAGCTACGCCATTTTTGTACACACTCTCTCTCACACACTCTTGCACTCATTTGCCCATTCGTGCACACACTCTTCGCGTTCAGCTACACCATTTTATACACACCCTTGTACATCCTGCACACACTCTTGCACTCATTTGCCCATTCATGCACACACTCTTCCGCGTTCAGCTACGCCATTTTTGTACACACTCATGCACACACTCTTGCACTCATTTGCCCATTTATGCACACACTCTTGCTCGTTCAGCTACATCATTTTATACACACCCTTGCACAGTCCTGCACACACTCTTGCGCTCATTTGCCCATTCATGCACACACTGTTCCGCATTCAGCTACACTATTTTTGTACATTCTCACACACACTCATGCACACACTCTTGCATTCACTTGCCCATTCATGCACACACTCTTGCTCGTTCGTCTACAACATTTTATACACACCCTTTCACAGTCCTGCACACACTCTTGCGCTCATTTGCACACTCTTGTGCATGTGCTTATGCATTCATGCACATCATTTCTGTGCACACTTGCCAGGGTGCAATTTTTGTACACACTTGCACACAGTCCTGCACACACTTTTGCGCTCATTTGCACACTCTTGCACGTTCATCGACACCATTTTTGTACACGCTCTTACACACCCTTGTGCTCATATGCACACTCATGAACGCACTTTTGTGCATTCATGCACACCATTTTAAATACACTTGCACACTCATGCACACATTCTTGTGCTCATTTGCACACTATTGTGCATTTATGCACAACATTTTTGTACACACTTGCACACTTAACTGTGTAATTTTTGGACACACTCATGCACACACTCTTGCGCTCATTTGCACACTCCTGTGCGTGCTCTTATGCATTCATGCACACCATTTTTGTACACACTTGCACACTTGCCAATGTGTAATTTTTTGAACATACTTGCACACACTCTTGCACTCATTTGCACTTTCTTGCACATCCTCTTGTGCATTCATGCACACCATTTTTGTACACACTTGCACACACTCTTGCACTCATTTGCACTTTCTTGCACATCCTCTTGTGCATTCATTCACAACATTTTTGTACACACTTGCCTATGTGTAATTTTTGTACACACTTGCACACACTCTTGCACTCATTTACACTTTCTTGCACATCCTCTTGTGCATTCATGCACACCATTTTTGTACACACTTGCACACACTCTTGCACTCATTTACACACTCTTGTGTATGCTCTTATGTGTTCATGCACACTATTTTTATACACACTTGCACACACTCTTGCACATCCTCTTGTGCATTCATGCACACCATTTTTGTACACATTTGCACACACTCTTGCACTCATTTGCACACTTTTGTGTATGCTCTTATGCATTCATGCACACCATTTTTGTACACACTTGCACACACTCTTGCACATCTTCTTGTGCATTCATGCACTTTTTTTGTACACACTTGCCAGTGTGTAATTTTTATATACACTTGCACACACTCATTCGCTAAATCTTGTGCTCATTTGCACACTCCTGCCAACTCTTTCACTCATTTTCACTCTCCTACACACACTCTTGCGTGTTCATGCATACCATTTTTGTATATACTCTCGCACATTCATGCACACCTTCTGTGCTCATTTGCACACTCTTGCACACACTCTTGCGCAGTCATGCAGCACTATTTTTGTACACACTTGCACCCACTCTCCCAGACACTCATGCAGTCCTGCACGCTCTTTTTGCACACACTTTTTGTGCCTTCTCGCACAGTTTTTGCACAGGCGCAGAGTGACCTTGGAGGAAAGATCTTGGGAAGGCTTGAGAAGCGCCTCCTCGACAGAAAGAGCCCTTTCCCTGAACTCCAGGCGTCGAGACCCTTCTTCTCTCCCTCTTTCCCGGCCCCTCGGGGGTCTTGCTCTAAAGAGCCCTTGGCAAACGCCTCCCTCAGACTCATCTATCTCGGAAGCCACGAAAGGACTTTTCTTTTCCCTTTTCCTTTTTTACTACAAAATAATAAACATTACCAAACGAATCAAAGGCTGTGTATCTAATCCCCACACTCGGGGGAGGGTTGGTTTGCAAGCCAAGGGAGGGACACCGCGATTTGTGGGTGCGTTTTCAAGAGAAAGTGGAGACACCCGACGTGGCCTGGCTCGGGGCAAAGCGCTCGGAGGGCCTTCCCTTCCAACCCAGTCATTGCCGGGCTCTCTCCTGCGGTTCGTCCAGACTGGGCCATTAACGCAGTTCGAGGCCGCTGGCTCTATACTCTGGCGTCCTGGGAGCTGCGGTTTGACGAGGCCTTTCTGCGAACTACAGATCCCCAGAGGGAGTCGGCAGGGGAAGCCGAAACGCACCCGAAACACATTGCGTTGGGGAAGTCTTTCCGAAAATATTGATAGATATTTCGAAGATATTCTTCTCTCAAAAAATAGAAAGGCCCAAGATAAATAGATTGATTTATCAATAGATAGATAGAGCAGCGATTAGATAGAGATACACACATACTCATAAGATAAACGATAGATAGATAGATGGATAGAGAGATAGAGATAGATAGATAGAGTAGCGATTAGATAGAAATACACACATACTCATAAGACAGACAGACAGACAGACAGACAGACAGACAGACAGACAGATAGATAGAGCAGCGATTAGATAGAGATACACACATACTCATAAGATAAACGATAGATAGATAGATGGATAGAGAGATAGAGATAGATAGATAGAGTAGCGATTAGATAGAAATACACACATACTCATAAGATAGATAGATAGATAGATGGATAGATAGATAGATAGATAGATAGATAGATAGAGCAGCGATTAGACATACACACATACTCATAAGATAAACGATAGATAGGATAGATAGATAGATGGATGGATAGATAGATAGATAGATAGATAGAGCAGTAGAGATACTCATATAGATTACTAGAAAGATTGATAGATGGATAGATTAATAGATAGATTTATTGATTGATAAATAGATTAATAGAAAGTCAAGATAGATAGATAGATAGATAGACAGACAGACAGACAGATTGATTGAAAGAAAGACAAGATAAATAGATAGAGCAGTAGTTAGAGAAACACACTCATAAGGTAGATATATAGCTTAGTAATAGATTGATAGATGGATAGATTAATAGCTAGATTGATTCATAAATTAATAGATAGGCAGTCAAGATAGATAGATAGATAGATAGACAGAAAGACAATATGGATAGATTAGATAATATAGATAGGTAGGTAGGGAGATAACGGTTTGAGTCCCCCCAAGGGTGAGAAAGGCAGTATATAAATACTGTAAATAAATTAAATAAATAGATAGACAACCAGACTAGATAGTTAGTAGATAGATAGATAGATAGATAGATAGATAGGCAGACAGACAAGCAAGATAGGTAGATAGATAGATAGATAGATAGATAGAGAATATGGATAGATTAGATAGACAAAATAGATAGATAGCGCTTTGAGTCTCCCCAGGAGTGAAAAAGGCGGTATATAAATACTGTAAATAAATAAATAAATAAATAGACAAACAGACTAGATAGATAGTAGAGAGATAGATAGATAGATAGATAGATAGACAGATAGATAGACAATATAGATAGATTAGATAGACAATATAGATAGATAGATAGATAGATAGATAGGCAAACAGACTAAAAGTAGATAGATAGTTAGTAGAGAGATAGATAGACAGACAGACAGACAAACAAACAATATGGATGGGTGGGTGGGTGGGTGGATGAATTGATAGATAGATAGATAGATAGATAGAGAGAGAGAGAGATAGATAGAGATAGATAGATAGACAAGATAGTTAGTAGAGAGATAGATACAAACAGACGACAGACGATATGGATAGATTAGATACAGACAAGATAGATAGATAGATAGATAGATAGTAGAGAGATAGATAGATAGACAGACAGACAGACTAGATAGATAGATAGATAGATAGATAGATATAGATAGACAGATAGATAGATAGACAGACTAGATAGAGAGTAGAGAAATAGACAGATAATCACAGACAAACAAGAAAGATAGATAGATAGATAAATAGATAGATAGACAAGATAGTTAGCAGAGAGATAGATAGACAGACAGACGATAGATAATATGGATAGATTAGATACAGACAAGATAGATAGATAGACAGACAAACAAGACAGACAGACAGATAGAGAAACAGACTAGATAGAGAGTAGAGAAATAAATAGATAGATAGATAGATAGATAGATAGATAGACTAGATAGATAGTAGAGAGATAGAGAGATAGATAGACAGACAGACAGACATGCTAGATAAGTAGTAGAGAGAAAGATGGACAGACAGACAAACAAGATAGATAGATAGATAGATAGATAGAAAGATAGATAGATAGATAGATAGGCAGAGAATATGGATAGATTAGATAGACAAACAGACTAGATAGATAGTGGATAGGCAGACAGACACATACCCCTGTGCTTCTATGTATGTTCGTACAATAAATATACGGAGTTTGTAATCGGATTTGTTGCCATTTTCTGTGTGTTGTTCAACCTCCAATCGGTTGCCAACTCTTTCGCCACTTTTCCGGTTCCTCCACGCCATAGAATAGCAACAACAGCAATAATAATAATAGTAAGAAGAAGAGTAGGGAAGGAAGGGAAGGAGCCCCTCTTCTCTCCATCTGCGACTTTCCTCGGAAACCCGCCCGTTTTCTCTTCCCAGGGAAGCCTTTGCAAAGAACGATGGGGGGCAGAGGCGCGAAGAAAAGAAGGAAAGAAGGGGGGAGGGAGGGATGGAGAAAGAAAGAAAAGATGCCCGGGGTTGAAATATCCCCAGATTTGCTGGGATTCCTTCCCCGGGCGTTGGAGGGAAATAAAATTCAAGTCTCCCCCGCTTTCTCTTATCCCGGAGGGCTTGGCCGCCGGGTCTCTGCAGGAAGCAGACCCCCAGAAAGTGCTTCAAGCGGGGCTTTTCTCCGAGGCCAGCCCCCCTTTTCGCCTCCCAGGGAAAGGAAGGGGGAAGAGAGAGAAAGAGAGAGAGAAAGAGGAGGGGAAAAGGAGGCACAGGACTGTATTTTAGGAGGTCTGGCCAAAGGGAGGAAGAGAGCAGAGGCAGGCAGAGGAAAGGAGAGACTTTCGCATCAATATTATTATTACTATTACTATTATTATTATTATTATTATTATTAGTGTAGTTATGGGAAAAGCTAGAACCAAAAGTTCCCTTTAAAAATATATTAAAAGATCTAGCCAAAGGAAGAGAGAGAGAGATAAGGCAGGAAGAGGAAAGGAGAGACTTTCGCATCAATATTATTATTATTATTATTATTATTATTATTAGTGTGTGTTATAGGGAAAGTTAGAACGAAAGTTCCCTTTAAAAAATATAAAAAGATCTAGCCAAAGGAAGAGAGAAAGCTAATTATTAATATTAATATTAATATTAATAGTGTATATTATTATTATTATTATTATTATTAGTGTAGTTATGGGAAAAGTTAGAACCAAAAGTTCCCTTTAAAAAATATTAAAAATCTAGCCAAAGGAAGAGAGAACGCTAATCAATATTATTATTATTATTATTATTATTATTATTAGTATAGTTATGGGGAAAGTTAAAACCAAAAGTTCCCATTTTAAAAAATATATTAAAAATCTAGCCAAAGGAAGAGAGAGAAATAAGGCAGGAAGAGGAAAGGAGAGACTTTCGCATTATTATTATTATTATTATTATTAGTGTATATTATTATTATTATTATTAGTGTATGTTATGGGAAAAGTTATTTTAGGAGGTCTGGCCAAAGGGAGGAAGAGAGCAGAGGCAGGCAGAGGAAAGGAGAGACTTTCGCATCAGTATTATTATTATTATTATTATTAGTGTATATTATTATTATTATTATTATTATTAGTGTATGTTATGGGAAAAGTTAGAACCAAAAGTTCCCTTTAAAAAATATTAAAAGATCTAGCCAAAGGAAGAGAGAAAGCTTATTATTATTATTATTATTATTAGTGTATACTATTATTAGTGTATATTATTATTATTATTAGTGTGTTATGGGAAAAGTTAGAACCAAAAGTTCCTATTTTTTTAAAAAAAGATTAAAAGATCTAGCCAAAGGAAGAGAGAAAGCTAAGGCAGGAAGAGGAAAAGAGAGACTTTTGCATTATTATTATTAGTAGTAGTAGTATATGTTATGGGGAAAGTTAAAAGTTCCAATTTAAAAATATATTAGAAGATCTAGCCAAAGGAGGCGAGAAAGCTAAGGCAGGCAGAGGAAAGGAAAGACTTTCACATCAATATTATTATTATTATTATTATTATTATTATTATTATTAGTGTAGTTATGGGGAAAGTTAGAACCAAAAGTTCCCATTTAAAAATTTATTAAAAGATCTAGCCAAAGGAAGAGAGAAAGCTAATTATTATTATTATTATTATTAGTGTATATTATTATTATTATTATTATTATTATTCATTAGTGTGTGTTATGGGAAAAGTTAGAACCAAAAGTTCCCATTTTTAAAAAAGATTAAAAGATCTAGCCAAAGGAAGAGAGAGAGATAAGGTAGGCAGAGGAAAGGGAGGACTTTCTAATAATAATATTAATAATAACAGTAATAATAATTAATAATAGTACATGTTATATTTATTAGTGTGTGTTATGGGAAAAGTTAGAACTAAAAGTTCCCATTTAAAAAATATTAAAATATCTAGCCAAAGGAAGAGAGAGAGCTAAGGCAGGCAGAGGGAAGGGAGGACTTTCTAATAATATTAATAATAACAGTAATAATAATTAATAACAGTACATGTTTGTGGGGAAATAATAATAATAATAATTGTTTCTGGGAAACTTAGTACCAAAAGTTCACATTTTAAAAAAATATTTAGGAGATCTAGCCAAAGGGAGAAAAGGGGCAGACGCAGGCAGAGGGAAGACTTTTAATAATAATAATAATAATAATAATAATAATAATAATATTTCTTTAGAAGGAAACTTTTACATTTTTCAAAATAATAATAAGATATATTTATGGGAAAACTTAGTACCAAAATGTTACATTTTTAAAAAAATAGGTTGGTCTGGCCAAAGGGAGAAAGAGGGCTTTTCATAGTAATAATAATAATAATAATAATAATAATAATAATATGTTTAAAGGGAACAGGTGTAGAAAGGAGACTAATAATAATAATAATATGTTTAAAGGGAACAGAGGAAGGTAGAGGAAAGGAAATAATAATAATAATAATATGTTTATGGGGAAACTTAGAAACCAAAGTTTACTTTAAATAAAAAAGGAGATCTGGCTGGCAGAGGGAAGGCGAGAACTTTCCATATATTCATATGTGTGTGTGAATAGGATAGATAGAAAAGGGAGGACTTTCCTATGTATTATTACATAGGAAAGTGGACATAGTAGAAGAATGCCATCTTCTTTCTGCAAATAATGCCAGCTATATATATAAATATGTTTGCTATGGAGCCTGGTAGCCGTCCTCGCTGCTGCAATCCACCAACCTTTCTTCACTCCTTCCCAGGAAGGTGAGTGGTCGTTTTGCCCCTCTTTCTGCAACTTTCTCTCTCCCCCAACTCTTTCTCTTCCTCGCTTGTGGCTTTAAGGCCGGGGATCAAGGACGCAAAAGTGCCAGAAAGTGCGGTTTGGCAGGCGGAGGGTTTGGTTTCTCTTTAATTTTCGGTAGGAGGAGGGAGTCCCTCCTTCCTTTCCTTCTTTCTCTGTCCCTTCTCTCCTCCTTCCCTTCCTCGAGTCCCTTTACTCCTCCCTCCCTTCATTCCTCCCTTCTTTCCTTTCCTCCTTCTTCTTCCTTCCCTTCTTTTCTTTCTTCCCTCCTTCCTTCAACGGTTCCCTTTCCTCCAGTCCCCCTTCCCGCCTTCCCTTCCTTCCCTCAATTCCTTCCTCCCTCTCTTCTTCTTTCCCCCCAAGCCGCGTGCCTCCCCTGTCCAGACGAAACTCAACAAGGCGTCCTTCAATTAGCCTCAGAAGGCAAAAAGGGAGGGGGCGGATGACCTTGGCGGTGAAATTGGGGGGGGGGGGGGGGCGGCTAAGGCCTGAGACTACAGCCACTGTCCTTGACAGACAAGGGCCTCCTCTCCTCCTTCACTCCTTCGCCCCTTCCCTCCTCTCCTCCTTCCCTCCTCTCCTCCTTCCCTACTTCGCTCTTTCCCTCCTCTCCTCCTTTCCTCCTTTGCTCCTTCCCTCCTTACCTTTTCCCCTCCTTCCCTCCTTCCCTTTTCTCTTCCTTCCCTCCGCCCCTCCTCTCCTCCTACTTCCCTCTCCTCCTTCACTCCTTCCCTCCTCCCCTCCTTCCCTCCTCTCCTCCTTCTCTCCTTCCCTCCTCTCCTCCTTCCTTCCTTCCCTCCTCTCCACTTTCCTGCCTTCCCTCCTCTCCTCCTTCCCTCCTTCCCTCTCCTCCTCCTTCCCCCTCCTCCTTCACTCCTTCCCTCCTCCCCTCCTTCTCTGCTCCTCCTCCCCGCCTCTCTTTCTTCCCTCCTTCCCTCCTCTCCTCCTTCTCCCTAAGGAAGAGAGGAGGGTATGGGGGAAGTAAGGAAGGAGGAGAGGAGGGAAGGAGGAGAGAAAGGAAGGAGGGGAGCAGGGAAGGCAGGAAAGAGGAGGGAAGGAGTGAAGGAAGAGAGGAGTGGAGAAGAGAAAGGAAGGAGCAAAGGTTGGAAGGAGAAGAGGAGAGGAGGGAAGGAGAAGAGAAGCAGGGAAGGAGGAGAGAAGCAGGGAAGGAGGAGAGGAGGGAAGGTAGGAAAGAGGAGAGAAGGGAAGGGGAGAAAGAGGAGAGGGGAGAAGGAGGAGAGGAGCGAAGGAGGAGAGGAGGGAAGGAGAAGTGAATCAGGGAAAGAGGAGAGGAGGGAAGGGGAGAAAGAGGAGAGGAGCGAAGGAGGAGAGGAGGGAAGGCAGGAAAGAGGAGAGGAGGGAAGGAGGAGAGGAGGGAAGCTTCCTCTCCTCTTTCACTCCTTCCCTCCCCTCCTCCTCCCCTCCTCTTTCACTCCTTCCCTCCTCTCCTCCTTCCCTCCTCTCCTCCATCCCTCCATCCTTCTCCCTCTCTGCAGAAAGTCTCACAGAAAGCCATGGGTACTGGCATGGGAGGGACCAATCTCATGGCATCATATATAATGTACAATATTACATATAATAGTGCTGGAGAGTATGTGTGAATGTAAATATGTACAATATGAGGTGGAGAGGGGAAATGTGAAAAATAACTTTGTAAAAGAGATTAACAGATAGTATAGAAATGCACCATTATTTACAATGTATACACGCCATAACTGCTTATTACCTATTCACAGTTTGTGCTATTATGTACTGAGTAAATAAATAAATAGTAGTGTGGGAGATATTGTACTCCCTCCTCCTCCCCATATATTTTCATATATACACACACACGTGTATATATACCAGTCTTTGTGTATCTGGACCAGTCTGTATATCTGCTCCCTGCTTTAAAGAGATGGATGGATGGATGGATGGATGGATGGATGGATGGATGGATAGATAGATAGATAGATAGATAGATAGATAGATAGATAGATAGATAGATAGACCGACAGATAGACTGATTGATTATAGACTCCAGGAATACATGCACATGTTTGGTGTGTGTAAGGTCATATTATGTATACACACACACACATACATACATACATACATGCACAGACTATAAACACACAGAGAGAGATGTGGAAAGAGCAGTTTTCTTGGCATGTAGAGAAGTACATAGCTATCTATTTGCATCATTCATAGATAGATAGATAGATAGATAGGGGAATAGTTAGTGTGGATAGGTTGGTAGATAGAGGTAGATAGTGTAGCTAGATACTAAATCAGTTATTTTTCTCCATACACACACACACATATAGACATAAACTGATCTAGAAAAGGTATCTATACCCACTATGTCTACTAGCTGCACTATCTGCCTCTATATATCCATCTACCTATCTATAGAGGTTAAGTGATGTATTCCTCTGGGCCACTCTACCTATCTGCCCCCCAGCTCTAGAGAGATAATTAGATAGATAGATAGAGATAGATAGGGCAGTAGAGATACACACTCATATAGATTAATAGATAGGATAGATAGATAGATAGATAGATAGATAGATAGACAGACAGGGTGGATGGATGGATGGATGGATGGGTAGATAGATAGATGATAGATAGATAGATAGATAGATAGGATGGGTGGGTAGGTAGGTAGGTAGGTAGGTAGGTAGATAGATAGATAGATAGATAGATAGATAGATAGACAGACAGACAGACAGACAGACAGGATGGATGGAAGGAAGGAAGGAAGGAAGGAAGGAAGGATGGATGGATGGATGGATGGATGGATGGATAGATAGATAGATAGATAGATAGATAGATAGATAGATAAGATATATAGATGGATGGATGGATGGATAGAAGGATATAAGGATGTATGTATGATAGATAGATAGATAGATAGATAGATAGATAGATAGATAGATAGGATGGGTAGGTAGGTGGATAGATAGATAGATAGATAGATAGATAGATAGATAGATGGATGGATGGATGGATGGATGGATGGATGGATGGATGGACGGACGGACGGACGGACGGACGGATGGATAGAAGGATATAAGGATGGATGTATGGATAGATAGATAGATAGATAGATAGATAGATAGATAGATAGGATGGGTAGGTAGGTGGATAGATAGATAGATAGATAGATTATAGATAGATGGATACATTAGATAGATAGATAGATAGATAGATAGATAGATAGATAGATAGATAGATAGAATGGGTAGGTAGGTGGATAGATAGATAGATAGATAGATAGATAGATGGATGGATGGATGGATGGATGGATGGACGGACGGACGGACGGACGGACGGACGGACGGACGGACGGACGGATGGATAGAAGGATATAAGGATGGATGTATGGATAGATAGATAGATAGATAGATAGATAGATAGATAGGATGGGTAGGTAGGTGGATAGATAGATAGATAGATAGATAGATTATAGATAGATGGATACATTAGATAGATAGATAGATAGATAGATAGATAGATAGATAGATTGGATGGGTGGATGGATGGATGGATGGATGGAAAGATAGATAGATGGATGGAAAGATAGATAGATAGATAGATAGATAGATAGATAGATAGAGACTTTAGGAATACATTGGTATGTTTGGTGTATACAAGGTTATTTATATATATAGGTGTTATGTACACATATGACATATTATAACAATATTCTATACTATTTATAACTAATGATGCAACTTTATAATGTAACTGTCTACCTTTATAATGCAATGATGTAATAGCCTAATGCAACTATCTAACCATCTAAAGTAACAATATCACACATTGCTTTATAACTAATACTATAACTGGCAACTGCTTGACTATATAAAGTAACAATATTATATACTGTTTACGATTAACAATGCAACTCTATCATGCAACTGTTTAATTATATAATGTAATGTCTCAATGTGTGAAGATGACATTATCATGCCATTAATGTCATTATATGTTTATGGCATGATGCTTCCAAGTAGAGTTTGCAAATCAGTGTTCTAACATGCATCCTTCCATAGGGCAGGCCATTGGATCACCTGGCATAAAACCGAGATTCCAGATGGAATTTGGCAATGCTGGTTCAAACATTCTTATCGCACCCTCTTCTTCCATAGAGATGTATTGACTTGGTCTTCAAATAGCCCCCAGAACTATGATAAATTGCAAAAAGGTGTGCAGGGAATAGATATATAGGTAGGAAGGTAGACTGACCTCTCATATATATGTGACCCTGCCAACCAAGGTTCTTTTAACAATGACTCTAAACTGGCATCTTACTGATATGAATGTCTATGTATTCCAAAATATCATTGAATAGTGTATGTTTTGGTGTACTTTAACCTCCTCGGGCCTTTGTAAGGATTATTATTATTATATTATATTAATAGTAGTCTTGATAGTATTGCTGTTATTATTATAGTAGTAGTATTAATGTTATTACTATTATTATATTAGTAGCAGTATTGCTGCCGTTATTATTATTGTAGTACTAGTATTGCTGCTGTTATTATTATGGTAGTAGTACTATTGCTGCTATTCTTATCATAGTAGTATTGGAATTATTATATTAGTAGTTCTATTGCTGCTATTATTATTATGGCAGTAGCACTATTGCTGCTATTATTATTATTATTATTATTATTATTATTGAAGTACTAGTAGTGTTGCTGCTTTTATTATTATTGTAATAGCACAATTATTATATTAGTAGTGGTATTGCTGCTATCATTGT